>NW_026061881.1:600000-849055 GCF_023897955.1 Schistocerca gregaria
AGTTTTTAGGTATCGATTATTGACTGTTTACCCCTCTTTGGTGCCTTGGACATGAGCTAGGAACTTAAGATTTTGCATTGAAGGAGGTCTAGCCCTCGCGTTAAACGGGAGAATGCGAAAAGTGTTCATATGTAGTAAAAACCTGAGAAATCTGTCCGTTTTCTTCATTTGTTACCGAATCGACTTAAAGCCAGATCGTCACATTGGCCGTTCTTCTCTCTGAAACGGTTGTACTTATCGTCTGCAAAGCTATGTCGCATGCTGCGGTATGCGGAGACACTAAAAGCACCATAGTAGAACACAGATATTACATCTAAGTTGATGTAATAGCCAGTAAGAAGTAGTACAATTCAAGTTTTAGGTATCGATTATTGACTTTTTAGCTGGCTTTCATGCCTTGGACATGAGCTAGCAAAGCTATGTCGGGTGCTTCGGTATGTAGAAACACTAAAAGCACCATAGTAGAACACAGATGAAGCTTCTAAGTTGATGGAATAGCTAGTAAGAAGTAGTACAATTCAAGTTTTAGGTATCGATTATTGACTTTTTAACCTTCTTTGGTGCCTTGGACATGAGCTAGGAACTTAAGATTTTGCATGATAGGACGACTAGCAGCCGCGTTACACGGGAGAATGTGAAAAGTGTTCATATGTAGTAAAAGCGTGAGAAATCCGTCCGTTTTCGTCATTTGTCATCGAATCGACTTAAAGCCAGATCGTCACATTGGCCGCTCTTCTCTCTGAAACGGTTGTACTTATCGTCTGCAAAGCTATGTCGCGTGCTGCGGTATGCGGAGACACTGAAAGCACCATAGCAGAACACAGATATAACGTCTAAGTTGATGTAATAGCCAGTAAGATGTAGTACAATTCAAGTTTTAGGTATCGATTATTGACTTTTTAGCTGGCTTTCATGCCTTGGACATGAGCTAGGACCTTAAGATTCTGCATGAAAGGAGGACTAGCAACCAGTTTTGACGGGAGAATGTGAAAAGTGTTTTTATGTAGTAAAAACCTGATAAATCCCTCCGTTTTCGTCATTTGTTATCGAATCGACTTAAAGCCAGATCGTCACATTGGCCGTTCTTCTCTCTGAAACGTTTGTACTTATCGTCTGCAAACCTTTGTCGCATGCTGCGGTATGCGGAGACACTAAAAGCACCATAGAAGAACACAGATATAACATCTAAGTTGATGTAATAGCCAGTAAGAAGTAGTACAATTCAAGTTTTAGGTATCGATTATTGACTTTTTAACCTTCTTTGGTGCCTTGGACATGAGCTAGGAACTTAAGATTTTGCATGAAAGGACGACTAGCAGCCGCGTTACACGGGAGAATGTGAAAAGTGTTCATATGTAGTAAAAGCGTGAGAAATCCGTCCGTTTTCGTCATTTGTCATCGAATCGACTTAAAGCCAGATCGTCACATTGGCCGCTCTTCTCTCTGAAACGGTTGTACTTATCGTCTGCAAAGCTATGTCGCGTGCTGCGGTATGCGGAGACACTAAAAGCACCATAGTAGAACACAGACGAAGCTTCTAAGTTTTTGTGATAGCCAGTAAGAAGTAGTACAATTCAAGTTTTTAGGTATCGATTATTGACTGTTTACCCCTCTTTGGTGCCTTGGACATGAGCTAGGAACTTAAGATTTTGCATTGAAGGAGGTCTAGCCCTCGCGTTAAACGGGAGAATGCGAAAAGTGTTCATATGTAGTAAAAACCTGAGAAATCTGTCCGTTTTCTTCATTTGTTACCGAATCGACTTAAAGCCAGATCGTCACATTGGCCGTTCTTCTCTCTGAAACGGTTGTACTTATCGTCTGCAAAGCTATGTCGCATGCTGTGGTATGCGGAGACACTAAAAGCACCATAGTAGAACACAGATATTACATCTAAGTTGATGTAATAGCCAGTAAGAAGTAGTACAACTCAAGTTTTTAGGTATCGATTATTGACTGTTTACCCCTCTTTGGTGCCTTGGACATGAGCTAGGAACTTAAGATTTTGCATTAAAGGGGGTCTAGCCGCCGCGTTACACGGGAGAATGCGAAAAGTGTTCATATGTAGTAAAAACCTGAGAAATCTGTCCGTTTTCGTCATTTGTTATCGAATCGACTTGAAGCCAGATCGTCACATTGGCCGCAGTTCTGACTGAAACGGTTACATTTATCGTATGCAAAGCTATGTCGCGTGCTTCGGTATGTAGAAACACTAAAAGCACCATAGTAGAACACAGACGAAGCTTCTAAGTTTTTGTGATAGCTAGTAAGAAGTAGTACAATTCAAGTTTTTAGGTATCGATTATTGACTGTTTACCCCTATTTGGTGCCTTGGACATGAGCTAGGAACTTAAGATTTTGCATGATAAGAGGTCTAGCAGCCGCGTTACACGGGAGAATGCGAAAAGTGTTCATATGTAGTAAAAACCTGAGAAATCCGTCCGTTTTCGTCATTTGTTATCGAATCGACTTAAAGCCAGATCGTCACATTGGCCGCAGTTATGACTGAAACGGTTACATTTATCGTCTGCAATGCTATGTCGCGTGCTTCGGTATGTAGAAACACTAAAAGCACCATAGTAGAACACAGATGAAGCTTCTAAGTTGATGGAATAGCTAGTAAGAAGTAGTACAATTCAAGTTTTAGTTATCGATTATTGACTTTTTACCCTTCTTTGGTGACTTGGACAAGAGCTAGGAACTAAAGATTTTGCATGAAAGGAGGACTAGCTGCCGCGTTGCATGGGAGAATTTGAAAAGTGTTCATATGTAGTAAAAACCTGTGAAATCCCTCCGTTATCGTCATTTGTTATCGAATCGACTTAAAGCCAGATCGTCACATTGGCCGTTCTTCTCTCTGAAACGGTTGTACTTATCGCCTGCAAAGCTATGTCGCATGCTGCGGTATGCGGAGACACTAAAAGCACCATAGTAGAACACAGATATAACATCTAAGTTGATGTAATAGAAAGTAAGAAGTAGTACAATTCAAGTTTTAGGTATCGATTATTGACTTTTTAACCTTCTTTGGTGCCTTGGACTTGAGCTAGGAACTTAAGATTTTGCATGAAAGGACGACTAGCAGCCGCGTTACACGGGAGAATGTGAAAAGTGTTCATATGTAGTAAAAGCGTGAGAAATCCGTCCGTTTTCGTCATTGGTCATCGAATCGACTTAAAGCCAGATCGTCACATTGGCCGCTCTTCTCTCTGAAACGGTTGTACTTATCGTCTGCAAAGCTATGTCGCGTGCTGCGGTATGCGGAGACACTAAAAGCACCATAGTAGAACACAGACGAAGCTTCTAAGTTTTTGTGATAGCCAGTAAGAAGTAGTACAATTCAAGTTTTTAGGTATCGATTATTGACTGTTTACCCCTCTTTGGTGCCTTGGACATGAGCTAGGAACTTAAGATTTTGCATTGAAGGAGGTCTAGCCCTCGCGTTAAACGGGAGAATGCGAAAAGTGTTCATATGTAGTAAAAACCTGAGAAATCTGTCCGTTTTCTTCATTTGTTACCGAATCGACTTAAAGCCAGATCGTCACATTGGCCGTTCTTCTCTCTGAAACGGTTGTACTTATCGTCTGCAAAGCTATGTCGCATGCTGCGGTATGCGGAGACACTAAAAGCACCATAGTAGAACACAGATATTACATCTAAGTTGATGTAATAGCCAGTAAGAAGTAGTACAACTCAAGTTTTTAGGTATCGATTATTGACTGTTTACCCCTCTTTGGTGCCTTGGACATGAGCTAGGAACTTAAGATTTTGCATTAAAGGGGGTCTAGCCGCCGCGTTACACGGGAGAATGCGAAAAGTGTTCATATGTAGTAAAAACCTGAGAAATCTGTCCGTTTTCGTCATTTGTTATCGAATCGACTTGAAGCCAGATCGTCACATTGGCCGCAGTTCTGACTGAAACGGTTACATTTATCGTCTGCAAAGCTATGTCGCGTGCTTCGGTATGTAGAAACACTAAAAGCACCATAGTAGAACACAGACGAAGCTTCTAAGTTTTTGTGATAGCTAGTAAGAAGTAGTACAATTCAAGTTTTTAGGTATCGATTATTGACTGTTTACCCCTATTTGGTGCCTTGGACATGAGCTAGGAACTTAAGATTTTGCATGATAAGAGGTCTAGCAGCCGCGTTACACGGGAGAATGCGAAAAGTGTTCATATGTAGTAAAAACCTGAGAAATCCGTCCGTTTTCGTCATTTGTTATCGAATCGACTTAAAGCCAGATCGTCACATTGGCCGCAGTTATGACTGAAACGGTTACATTTATCGTCTGCAAAGCTATGTCGCGTGCTTCGGTATGTAGAAACACTAAAAGCACCATAGTAGAACACAGATGAAGCTTCTAAGTTGATGGAATAGCTAGTAAGAAGTAGTACAATTCAAGTTTTAGTTATCGATTATTGACTTTTTACCCTTCTTTGGTGACTTGGACAAGAGCTAGGAACTAAAGATTTTGCATGAAAGGAGGACTAGCTGCCGCGTTGCATGGGAGAATTTGAAAAGTGTTCATATGTAGTAAAAACCTGTGAAATCCCTCCGTTATCGTCATTTGTTATCGAATCGACTTAAAGCCAGATCGTCACATTGGCCGTTCTTCTCTCTGAAACGGTTGTACTTATCGCCTGCAAAGCTATGTCGCATGCTGCGGTATGCGGAGACACTAAAAGCACCATAGTAGAACACAGATATAACATCTAAGTTGATGTAATAGAAAGTAAGAAGTAGTACAATTCAAGTTTTAGGTATCGATTATTGACTTTTTAACCTTCTTTGGTGCCTTGGACTTGAGCTAGGAACTTAAGATTTTGCATGAAAGGACGACTAGCAGCCGCGTTACACGGGAGAATGTGAAAAGTGTTCATATGTAGTAAAAGCGTGAGAAATCCGTCCGTTTTCGTCATTGGTCATCGAATCGACTTAAAGCCAGATCGTCACATTGGCCGCTCTTCTCTCTGAAACGGTTGTACTTATCGTCTGCAAAGCTATGTCGCGTGCTGCAGTATGCGGAGACACTAAAATCACCATAGTAGAACACAGACGAAGCTTCTAAGTTTTTGTGATAGCCAGTAAGAAGTAGTACAATTCAAGTTTTAGGTATCGATTATTGACTTTTTACCCCTCTTTGGTGCCTTGGACATGAGCTAGGAACTTAAGATTTTGCATGAAATGAGGTCTAGCAGCTGCGTTACACGGGAGAATACGAAAAGTGTTCATATGTAGTAAAAACCTAATAAATCCGTCCGTTTTCGTCATTTGTTATCGAATCGACTTAAAGCCAGATCGCCACATTGGCCGCAGTTCTGACTGAAACGGTAACATTTATCGTCTGCAAAGCTATATCGAGTGCTTCGGTATGTAGAAACACTAAAAGCACCATAGTAGAACACAGATGAAGCTTCTAAGTCGATGGAATAGCCAGTAAGAAGTAGAACAATTCAAGTTTTCGTTATCGATTATTGACTTTTTACCCTTCTTTAGTGACTTGGACATGAGCTAGGAACTAAAGATTTTGCATGAAAGGAGGACTAGCAGCCGCGTTGCATGGGAGAATGTGGAAAGTGTTCATATGTAGTAAAAACCTGAGAAATCCCTCCGTTTTCGTCATTTGTTATCGAATCGACTTGAAGCCAGATCGTCACATTGGCCGTTCTTCTCACTGAAACGGTTGTACTTATCGTCTGCAAAGCTATGTAGCATGTTGCGGTATGCGGAGACACTAAAAGCACCATAGTAGAACACAGATATAACATCTAAGTTAATGTAATTGCCAGTAAGAAGTAGTACAATTCAAGTTTTAGGTATCGATTATTGACTTTTTAACCTTCTTTGGTGCCTTGGACTTGAGCTAGGACCATTAGATTCTGCATGAAAGAAGGACTGGCAGCCGCGTTGCACGGGAGAATGTGAAAAGTGTTCATATGTAGTAAAAACCTGAGAAATCCGTCCGTTTTCATCATTTGTAATCAAATCGACTTAACGCCAGATCGTCACATTGGCCGCTCTTCTCTCTGAAACGGTTGTACTTATTGTCTGCAATGCTATGTCGCGTGCTGCGGTATGCGGAGACACTAAAAGCACCATAGTAGAACACAGACGAAGCTTCTAAGTTTTTGTGATAGCCAGTAAGAAGTAGTACAATTCAAGTTTTTAGGTATCGATTATTGACTGTTAACCCCCTTTGGTGCCTTGGACATGAGCTAGGAACTTAAGATTTTGCATTGAAGGAGGTCTAGCAGCCGCCTTACACGGGAGAATACGAAAAGTGTTCATATGTAGTAAAAACCTTAGTAATCCGTCCGTTTTCGTCATTTGTTATCGAATTGACTTAAAGCCAGATCGTTACATTGGCCGCAGTTCTGACTGAAACGGTTACATTTATCGTCTGCAAAGCTATGTCGCGTGCTTCGGTATGTAGAAACACTAAAAGCACCATACTAGAACACAGACGAAGCTTCTAAGTTGATGGAATAGCCAGTAAGAAGTAGTACAATTCAAGTTTTAGTTATCGATTATTGACTTTTTACCCTTCTTTGGTGACTTGGACATGAGCTAGAACTAAAGATTTTGCATGAAAGGAGGACTAGCAGCCTCGTTGCATGGGAAAATGTGAAAAGTGTTCATATGTAGTTAAAACCTGAGAAATCCGTCCGTTTTCGTCATTTGTTATCAAATCGACTTAAAGAGAGATCATCAAATTTTCCGCTTTTCTCTCTGAAACGGTTGTACTTATCGTCTGCAAAGCTATGTCGCGTGCTGCGGTATGCGGAGACACTAAAAGCACCAAAGTAGAACATAGATGAAGCATTTAAGTAGATGTAATAGCCAGTAAGAAGTAGTACAATTCAAGTTTTAGGTATCGATTATGGCTTCCTTAGCTGGCTTTGGTGCCTTGGACATGAGCTAGGACCTTTAGATTCTGCATGAAAGAAGGACTGGCAGCCGCGTTGCACGGGAGAATGTGAAAAGTGTTCATATGTAGTAAAAACCTGAGAAATCCGTCCGTTTTCCTCATTTGTAATGAAATCGACTTAACGCCAGATCGTCACATTGGCCGCTCTTCTCTCTGAAACGGTTGTACTTATCGTCTGCAAAGCTATGTCGCGTGGTGCGGTATGCGGGGACACTAAAAGCACCATAGTAGAACAAAGATATAACATCTAAGTTGATGTTATAGCCAGTAATAAGTAGTACAATTCAAGTTTTAGTTATCGATTATTGACTTTTTACCCTTCTTTGGTGACTTGGACATGAGCTATGAACTAAAGATTTTGCATGAAAGGAGGACTAGCAGCCGCGTTGCATCTGAGAATGTGAAAAGTGTTCATATGTAGTAAAAACCTGAGAAATCCGTCCGTTTTCGTCATTTGTTATCGAATCGACTTAAAGCCAGATCGTCACATTGGCCGCTCTTCTCTCTGAAACGGTTGTACTTATCGTCTGCAAAGCTATGTCGCGTGCTGCGGTATGCGGAGACACTAAAAGCACCATAGTAGAACACAGACGAAGCTTCTAAGTTTTTGTAATAGCCAGTAAGAAGTAGTACAATTCAAGTTTTAGGTATCGATTATTGACTTTTTACCCCTCTTTGGTGCCTTGGACATGAGCTAGGAACTTAAGATTTTGCATGAAAGGAGGTCTAGCAGCCGCGTTACACGGGAGAATGCGAAAAGTGTTCATATGTAGTAAAAACCTGAGAAATCCGTCCGTTTTCGTCATTTGTCATCGAATCGACTAAAAGCCAGATCGTCACATTGGCCGCTCTTCTCTCTGAAACGGTTGTACTTATCGTCTGCAAAGCTATGTCGCGTGCTGCGGTATGCGGAGACACTAAAAGCACCTTAGTAGAACACAGACGAAGCTTCTAAGTTTTTGTGATAGCCAGTAAGAAGTAGTACAATTCAAGTTTTAGGTATCGATTATTGACTTTTTACGCCTCTTTGGTGCCTTGGACATGAGCTAGGAACTTAAGATTTTGCATGAAATGAGGCCTAGCAGCCGCGTTACACGGGAGAATGCGAAAAGTGTTCATATGTAGTAAAAACCTGAGAAATCCGTCCGTCATTTGTTATCGAATCGACTTAAAGCCAGATCGTCACATTGGCCGCAGTTCTGACTGAAACGGTTACATTTATCGTCTGCAAAGCTATATCGCTTGCTTCGGTATGCGGAGACACTAAAAGCACCATAGTAGAACACAGATGAAGCTTCTAAGTTGATGGAATAGCCAGTAAGAAGTAGTACCATTCAAGTTTTAGTTATCGATTATTGACTTTTTACCCTTCTTTGGTGACTTGGACATGAGCTACGAACTAAAGATTTTGCATGAAAGGAGGACTAGTAGCTGCGTTGCATGGGAGAATGTGAAAAGTGTTCATATGTAGTAAAAACCTGAGAAATCAGACCGTTTTCATCATTTGTTATCGAATCGACTTAAAGCCTGATCGTCACATTGGCCGCTCTTTTCTCTGAAACGGTTGTACTTATCGTCTGCAAAGCTATGTCGCGTTCTGCGGTATGCGGAGACACTAAAAGCACCATAGTAGAACACAGACGAAGCTTCTAAGTTTTTGTAATAGCCAGTAAGAAGTAGTACAATTCAAGTTTTAGGTATCGATTATTGACTTTTTACTCTTCTTTGGTGCCTTGGACGTGAGCTAGGAAGTTAAGATTTTTCATGAAAGGAGGACTGGCAGCCGCGCTGCACGGAAGAATGTGAAAAGTGTTCATAAGTAGTAAAAACCTGAGAAATCCGTCCGTTTTCGTCATTTGTTATCGAATCGACTTAAAGCCAGATCGTCACATTGGCCGCTCTTCTCTCTGAAACGGTTGTACTTATCGTCTGCAAAGCTATGTCGCGTGCTGCGGTATGCGGAGACACTAAAAGCACCATAGTAGAACACAGATATAACATCCCAGTTGATGTAATAGCCAGTAATAAGTAGTACAATTCAAGTTTTAGGTATCGATTATTGACTTTTTAGCTGGCTTTCGTGCCTTGGACATGTGCTAGGACCTTAAGATTCTGCATGAAAGGAGGACTGGCAACCGGTTTGCAAGGGAGAATGTGATAAGTGTTCATATGTAGTAAAATCCTGAGAAATCCCTCCGTTTTCGTCATTTGTTATCGAATCGACTTAAAGCCAGATCGTCACATTGGCCGTTCTTCTCTCTGAAACGGTTGTACTTATCGTCTGCAAATCTATGTCGCATCCTGCTGTATGCGAAGACACTAAAAGCACCATAGTAGAACACAGATATAACATCTAAGTTGATGTAATAGCCAGTAAGAAGTAGTACAATTCAAGTTTTAGGTATCGATTATTGACTTTTTAACCTTCTTTGGTGCCTTGGACATGAGCTAGGAACTTAAGATTTTGCATGAAAGGAGGAGTAGCAGCCGAGTTACACGGGAGAATGTGAAAAGTGTTCATATGTAGTAAAAGCCTGAGAAATCCGTCCGTTTTCGTCATTTGTCATCGAATCGACTTAAAGCCAGATAGTCACATTGGCCGCTCTTCTCTCTGAAACGGTTGTACTTACCGTCTGCAAAGCTATGTCGCGTGCTGCGGAATGCGGAGACACTAAAAGCACCATAGTAGAACACAGATGAAGCATCTAAGTTGATGTAATAGCCAGTAAGAAGTAGTACAATTCAAGTTTTAGGTATCGATTATTGACTTTTTAACCTTCTTTGGTGCCTTGGACATGAGCTAGGAACTTAAGATTTTGCATGAAAGGAGGACTGGTAGCCGCATTGCACGGGAGAATGTGAAAAGTGTTGATATGTAGTAAAAACCTGAGAGATCTGTCCGTTTTCGTCATTTGTTATCGAATCGACTTAAAGCCAGATCGTCACATTGGACGCTCTTTTCCCTGAAATGGTTGCACTTATCGTCTGCAAAGCTATGTCGCGTGCTGCGGTATGCGGAGACACTAAAAGCACCATAGTAGAACACAGATGAAGCTTCTAAGTTGATGTAATAGCCAGTAAGAAGTATTACAATTCAAGTTTTAGGAATCGATTATTGACTTTTTAGCTGGCTTTGGTACCTTGGCCATGAGGTAAGACCTTAAGATTCTGCATGAGAAGAGGACTAGCAGCCCCGTTGCACGGGAGACTGTGAAAAGTGGTCATATGTAGTAAAAACCTGAGAAATCCGTCCGTTTTCGTCATTTGTTATCGAATCGACTTAAAGCCAGATCGTCACATTGGCCGCAGTTCTGACTGAAACGGTTACATTTATCGTTTGCAAAGCTATGTCGCGTGCTTCGGTACGTAGAAACTCTAAAAGCACCATAGTAGAACACAGGCGAAGCTTCTAAGTTTATGGAATAGCCAGTAAGAAGTAGTACAATTCAAGTTTTAGGTATCGATTATTGACTTTTTACCCTTCTTTCGTGCCTTGGACATGAGCTAGGAACTTACGATTTTGCATGAAAGGAGGACTGGCAGACGCGTTGCACGGGAGAATGTGAAAAGTGTTCATAGGTAGTAAAAACCTGAGAGATCCGTCCGTTTTCGTCATTTGTTATCGAATCGACTTAAAGCCAGATCGTCACATTGACCGCTCTTCTCTCTGAAACGGTTGTACTTATCGTCTGCAAAGCTATGTCGCGTGCTGCGCTATGCGGAGACACTAAAAGCAATATAGTAGAACACAGATGATGCTTCTAAGTTGATGTAATAGCCAATAAGAAGTATTACAATTCAAGTTTTATGTATCGATTATTGACTTTTTAGCTGGCTTTGGTGCGTTGGACATGAGGTAGGACATTAAGATTCTGCATGAAAGGAGGACTAGGAGCCGCATTGCACGGGAGAATGAGAAAAGTGTTCATATGTAGTAAAAACCTGAGAAATCCGTCCGTTTTCGTCATTTGTTATCGAATCGACTTAAAGCCAGATCGTCACATTTTCCGCTTTTCTCTCTGAAACGGTTGTACTTATCGTCTGCAAAGCTATGTCGCGTGGTGCGGTATGCGGAGACACTAAAAGCACCATAGTAAAACACAGATATAACATCTAAGTTGATGTAATAGCCAGTAATAATTAGTACAATTCAAGTTTTAGTTATCGATTATTGACTTTTTACCCTTCTTTGGTGACTTGGACATGAGCTATGAACTAAAGATTTTGCATGAAAGGAGGACTAGCAGCCGCGTTGCATGGGAGAATGTGAAAAGTGTTCATATGTAGTTAAAACCTGAGAAATCCGTCCGTTTTCGTCATTTGTTATCAAATCGACTTAACGCCAGATCGTCACATAGGCCGCTCTTCTCTCTGAAACGGTTGTACTTATCGTCTGCATAGCTATGTCGCGTGCTGCGGTATGCGGAGACACTAAAAGCACCATAGTAGAACACAGATATAACATCTTTGTTGATGTAATAGCCAGTAATAAGTAGTACAATTCAAGTTTTTGGTATCGATTATTGACTTTTTAGCTGGCTTTCGTTCCTTGGACATGAGCTAGGACCTTAAGATTCTGCATGAAAGGAGTACTAGCAACCGGTTTGCATGGGAGAATGTGAAAAGTGTTCATATGTAGTAAAAACCTGAGAAATCCGTCCGTTTTCGTCATTTGTTATCGATTCGACTTAAAGCCAGATCGTCACATTGGCCGCAGTTCTGACTGAAACGGTTACATTTATCGTCTGCAAAGCTATATCGCTTGCTTCGGTATGTAGAAACACTAAAAGCACTATAGTAGAACACAGATGAAGCTTCTAAGTTGATGTAATTGCCAGTAAGAAGTAGTACCATTCAAGTTTTAGTTATCGATTATTGACTTTTTACCCTTCTTTGGTGACTTGGACATGAGCTACGAACTAAAGATTTTGCATGAAAGGAGGACTAGCAGCCGCGTTGCATGGGAGAATGTGAAAAGTGTTCATATGTAGTAAAAACCTGAGAAATCCGTCCGTCATTTGTTATCGAATCGACTTAAAGAAAGATCGTCACATTGGCCGCAGTTCTGACTGAAACGGTTACATTTATCGTCTGCAAAGCTATATCGCTTGCTTCGGTATGTAGAAACACTAAAAGCACCATAGTAGATCACAGATGAAGCTTCTAAGTTGATGGAATAGCCAGTAAGAAGTAGTACCATTCAAGTTTTATTTATCGATTATTGACTTTTTACCCTTCTTTGGTGACTTGGACATGAGCTACGAACTAAAGATTTTGCATGAAAGGAGGACTAGCAGCCGCGTTGCATGGGAGAATGTGAAAAGTGTTCATATGTAGTAAAAACCTGCGAAATCCGACCGTTTTCATCATTTGTTATCGAATCGACTTAAAGCCTGATCGTCACATTGGCCGCTCTTTTCTCTGAAACGGTTGTACTTATCGTCTGCAAAGCTATATCGCGTGCTGCGGTATGCGGAGACACTAAAAGCACCATAGTAGAACACAGACGAAGCTTCTAAGTTTTTGTAATAGCCAGTAAGAAGTAGTACAATTCAAGTTTTAGGTATCGATTATTGACTTTTTACCCTTCTTTGGTGCCTTGGACATGAGCTAGGAAGTTAAGATTTTGCATGAAAGGAGGACTTGCAGCCGCGCTGCACGGAAGAATGTGAAAAGTGTTCATAAGTAGTAAAAACCTGAGAAATCCGTCCGTTTTCGTCATTTGTTATCGAATCGACTTAAAGCCAGATCGTCACATTGGCCGCTCTTCTCTCTGAAACGGTTGTACTTATCGTCTGCAAAGCTATGTCGCGTGCTGCGGTATGCGGAGACACTAAAAGCACCATAGTAGAACACAGATATAACATCCAAGTTGATGTAATAGCCAGTAATAACTAGTACAATTCAAGTTTTAGGTATCGATTATTGACTTTTTAGCTGGCTTTCGTGCCTTGGACATGTGCTAGGACCTTAAGATTCTGCATGAAAGGAGGACTAGCAACCGGTTTGCAAGGGAGAATGTGAAAAGTGTTCATATGTAGTAAAAACCTGAGAAATCCCTCCGTTTTCGTCATTTGTTATCGAATCGACTTAAAGCCAGATCGTCACATTGGCCGTTCTTCTCTCTGAAACGGTTGTACTTATCGTCTGCAAAGCTATGTCGCATCCTGCCGATGCGAAGACACTAAAAGCACCATAGTAGAACACAGATATAACATCTAAGTTGATGTAATAGCCAGTAAGAAGTAGTACAATTCAAGTTTTAGGTATCGATTATTGACTTTTTACCCCTCTTTGGTGCCTTGGACATGAGCTAGGAACTTAAGATTTTGCATGAAATGAGGCCTAACAGCCGCGTTACACTTGAGAATGCGAAAAGTGTTCATATGTAGTAAAAACCTGAGAAATCCGTCCGTCATTTGTTATCGAATCGACTTAAAGAAAGATCGTCACATTGGCCGCAGTTCTGACTGAAACGGTTACA
The DNA here is from genome assembly GCF_023897955.1 of Schistocerca gregaria. Classification (NCBI taxonomy): domain Eukaryota; kingdom Metazoa; phylum Arthropoda; class Insecta; order Orthoptera; family Acrididae; genus Schistocerca; species Schistocerca gregaria. The sequence continues at coordinate 613,412 of NW_026061881.1, forward strand.
TTTATCGTCTGCAAAGCTATATCGCTTGCTTCGGTATGTAGAAACACTAAAAGCACCATAGTAGAACACAGATGAAGCTTCTAAGTTGATGGAATAGCCAGTAAGAAGTAGTACCATTCAAGTTTTATTTATCGATTATTGACTTTTTACCCTTCTTTGGTGACCTGGACATGAGCTACGAACTAAAGATTTTGCATGAAAGGAGGACTAGCAGCCGCGTTGCATGGGAGAATGTGAAAAGTGTTCATATGTAGTAAAAACCTGCGAAATCCGACCGTTTTCATCATTTGTTATCGAATCGACTTAAAGCCTGATCGTCACATTGGCCGCTCTTTTCTCTGAAACGGTTGTACTTATCGTCTGCAAAGCTATGTCGCGTGCTGCGGTATGCGGAGACACTAAAAGCACCATAGTAGAACACAGACGAAGCTTCTAAGTTTTTGTAATAGCCAGTAAGAAGTAGTACAGTTCAAGTTTTAGGTATCGATTATTGACTTTTTACCCTTCTTTGGTGCCTTGGACGTGAGCTAGGAAATTAAGATTTTGCATGTAAGGAGGACTGGCAGCCGCGCTGCACGGAAGAATGTGAAAAGTGTTCATAAGTAATAAAAACCTGAGAAATCCGTCCGTTTTCGTCATTTGTTATCGAATCGACTTAAAGCCAGATCGTCACATTGGCCGCTCTTCTCTCTGAAACGGTTGTACTTATCGTCTGCAAAGCTATGTCGCGTGCTGCGGTATGCGGAGACACTAAAATCACCATAGTAGAACACAGATATAACATCCAAGTTGATGTAATAGCCAGTAATAAGTAGTACAATTCAAGTTTTAGGTATCGATTATTGACTTTTTAGCTGGCTTTCGTGCCTTGGACATGTGCTAGGACCTTAAGATTCTGCATGAAAGGAGGACTAGCAACCGGTTTGCAAGGGAGAATGTGAAAAGTGTTCATATGTAGTAAAAACCTGAGAAATCCCTCCGTTTTCGTCATTTGTTATCGAATCGACTTACAGCCACATCGTCACATTGGCCGTTCTTCTCTCTGAAACGGTTGTACTTATCGTCTGCAAAGCTATGTCGCATCCTGCTGTATGCGAAGACACTAAAAGCACCATAGTAGAACACAGATATAACATCTAAGTTGATGTAATAGCCAGTAAGAAGTAGTACAATTCAAGTTTTAGGTATCGATTATTGACTTTTTAACCTTCTTTGGTGCCTTGGACATGAGCTACGAACTAAAGATTTTGCATGAAAGGAGGACTAGCAGCCGCGTTGCATGGGAGAATGTGAAAAGTGTTCATATGTAGTAAAAACCTGAGAAATCCGTCCGTCATTTGTTATCGAATCGACTTAAAGAAAGATCGTCACATTGGCCGCAGTTCTGACTGAAACGGTTACATTTATCGTCTGCAAAGCTATATCGCTTGCTTCGGTATGTAGAAACACTAAAAGCACCATAGTAGAACACAGATGAAGCTTCTAAGTTGATGGAATAGCCAGTAAGAAGTAGTACCATTCAAGTTTTATTTATCGATTATTGACTTTTTACCCTTCTTTGGTGACTTGGACATGAGCTACGAACTAAAGATTTTGCATGAAAGGAGGACTAGCAGCCGCGTTGCATGGGAGAATGTGAAAAGTGTTCATATGTAGTAAAAACCTGAGAAATCCGACCGTTTTCATCATTTGTTATCGAATCGACTTAAAGCCTGATCGTCACATTGGCCGCTCTTTTCTCTGAAACGGTTGTACTTATCGTCTGCAAAGCTATATCGCGTGCTGCGGTATGCGGAGACACTAAAAGCACCATAGTAGAACACAGACGAAGCTTCTAAGTTTTTGTAATAGCCAGTAAGAAGTAGTACAATTCAAGTTTTAGGTATCGATTATTGACTTTTTACCCTTCTTTGGTGCCTTGGACGTGAGCTAGGAAGTTAAGATTTTGCATGAAAGGAGGACTTGCAGCCGCGCTGCACGGAAGAATGTGAAAAGTGTTCATAAGTAGTAAAAACCTGAGAAATCCGTCCGTTTTCGTCATTTGTTATCGAATCGACTTAAAGCCAGATCGTCACATTGGCCGCTCTTCTCTCTGAAACGGTTGTACTTATCGTCTGCAAAGCTATGTCGCGTGCTGCGGTATGCGGAGACACTAAAAGCACCATAGTAGAACACAGATATAACATCCAAGTTGATGTAATAGCCAGTAATAACTAGTACAATTCAAGTTTTAGGTATCGATTATTGACTTTTTAGGTGGCTTTCGTGCCTTGGACATGTGCTAGGACCTTAAGATTCTGCATGAAAGGAGGACTAGCAACCGGTTTGCAAGGGAGAATGTGAAAAGTGTTCATATGTAGTAAAAACCTGAGAAATCCCTCCGTTTTCGTCATTTGTTATCGAATCGACTTAAAGCCAGATCGTCACATTGGACGTTCTTCTCTCTGAAACGGTTGTACTTATCGTCTGCAAAGCTATGTCGCATCCTGCCGATGCGAAGACACTAAAAGCACCATAGTAGAACACAGATATAACATCTAAGTTGATGTAATAGCCAGTAAGAAGTAGTACAATTCAAGTTTTAGGTATCGATTATTGACTTTTTACCCCTCTTTGGTGCCTTGGACATGAGCTAGGAACTTAAGATTTTGCATGAAATGAGGCCTAACAGCCGCGTTACACTTGAGAATGCGAAAAGTGTTCATATGTAGTAAAAACCTGAGAAATCCGTCCGTCATTTGTTATCGAATCGACTTAAAGAAAGATCGTCACATTGGCCGCAGTTCTGACTGAAACGGTTACATTTATCGTCTGCAAAGCTATATCGCTTGCTTCGGTATGTAGAAACACTAAAAGCACCATAGTAGAACACAGATGAAGCTTCTAAGTTGATGGAATAGCCAGTAAGAAGTAGTACCATTCAAGTTTTATTTATCGATTATTGACTTTTTACCCTTCTTTGGTGACCTGGACATGAGCTACGAACTAAAGATTTTGCATGAAAGGAGGACTAGCAGCCGCGTTGCATGGGAGAATGTGAAAAGTGTTCATATGTAGTAAAAACCTGCGAAATCCGACCGTTTTCATCATTTGTTATCGAATCGACTTAAAGCCTGATCGTCACATTGGCCGCTCTTTTCTCTGAAACGGTTGTACTTATCGTCTGCAAAGCTATGTCGCGTGCTGCGGTATGCGGAGACACTAAAAGCACCATAGTAGAACACAGACGAAGCTTCTAAGTTTTTGTAATAGCCAGTAAGAAGTAGTACAGTTCAAGTTTTACGTATCGATTATTGACTTTTTACCCTTCTTTGGTGCCTTGGACGTGAGCTAGGAAATTAAGATTTTGCATGTAAGGAGGACTGGCAGCCGCGCTGCACGGAAGAATGTGAAAAGTGTTCATAAGTAATAAAAACCTGAGAAATCCGTCCGTTTTCGTCATTTGTTATCGAATCGACTTAAAGCCAGATCGTCACATTGGCCGCTCTTCTCTCTGAAACGGTTGTACTTATCGTCTGCAAAGCTATGTCGCGTGCTGCGGTATGCGGAGACACTAAAATCACCATAGTAGAACACAGATATAACATCCAAGTTGATGTAATAGCCAGTAATAAGTAGTACAATTCAAGTTTTAGGTATCGATTATTGACTTTTTAGCTGGCTTTCGTGCCTTGGACATGTGCTAGGACCTTAAGATTCTGCATGAAAGGAGGACTAGCAACCGGTTTGCAAGGGAGAATGTGAAAAGTGTTCATATGTAGTAAAAACCTGAGAAATCCCTCCGTTTTCGTCATTTGTTATCGAATCGACTTACAGCCACATCGTCACATTGGCCGTTCTTCTCTCTGAAACGGTTGTACTTATCGTCTGCAAAGCTATGTCGCATCCTGCTGTATGCGAAGACACTAAAAGCACCATAGTAGAACACAGATATAACATCTAAGTTGATGTAATAGCCAGTAAGAAGTAGTACAATTCAAGTTTTAGGTATCGATTATTGACTTTTTAACCTTCTTTGGTGCCTTGGACATGAGCTAGGAACTTAAGATTTTGCATGAAAGGAGGACTAGCAGCCGCGTTACACGGGAGAATGTGAAAAGTGTTCATATGTAGTAAAAGCCTGAGAAATCCGTCCGTTTTCGTCATTTGTCATCGAATCGACTTAAAGCCAGATCGTCACATTGGCCGCTCTTCTCTCTGAAACGGTTGTACTTACCGTCTGCAAGGCTATGTCGCGTGCTGCGGAATGCGGAGACACTAAAAGCACCATAGTAGAACACAGATGAAGCATCTAAGTTGATGTAATAGCCAGTAAGAAGTAGTACAATTCAAGTTATAGGTATCGATTTTTGACTATTTAACCTTCTTTGGTGCCTTGGACATGAGCTAGGAACTTTAGATTCTGCATGAAAGGTGGACTGGTAGCCGCGTTGCACGGGAGAATGTGAAAAGTGTTGATATGTAGTAAAAACCTGAGAGATCTGTCCGTTTTCGTCATTTGTTATCGAATCGACTTAAAGCCAGATCGTCACATTGACCGCTCTTCTCTCTGAAACGGTTGTACTTATCGTCTGCAAAGCTATGTCGCGTGCTGCGCTATGCGGAGACACTAAAAGCAATATAGTAGAACACAGATGATGCTTCTAAGTTGATGTAATAGCCAATAAGAAGTATTACAATTCAAGTTTTATATATCGATTATTGACTTTTTAGCTGGCTTTGGTGCGTTGGACATGAGGTAGGACCTTAAGATTCTGCATGAAAGGAGGACTAGCAGCCGCGTTGCACGGGAGAATAAGAAAAGTGTTCATATGTAGTAAAAACCTGAGAAATCCGTCCGTTTTCGTCATTTGTTATCGAATCGACTTAAAGCCAGATCGTCACATTTTCCGCTCTTCTCTCTGAAACGGTTGTACTTATCGTCAGCAAAGCTATGTCGCGTGTTGCGGTATGCGGAGACACTAAAAGCACCATAGTAGAACACAGACGAAGCTTCTAAGTTTGTGTAATAGCCAGTAAGAAGTAGTATAATTCAAGTTTTAGGTATCGATTATTGACTTTTTGCCCTTCTTTAGTGCCTTGGACATGAGCTAGGAACTTAAGATTTTGCATGAAAGGAGGACTAGCAGCCGCGTTACATGGGAGAATGTGAAAAGTGTTCATATGTAGTAAAAACCTGAGAAATCCGCCCGTTTCGTCATTTGTTATCGAATCGACTTAAAGCCAGATCGTCACATTGGCCGCAGTTCTGACTGAAACGGTTACATTTATCGTCTGCAAAGCTATGTCGCGTGCTGCGGTATGGGGAAAACTAAAAGCACCATAGCAGAACACAGATGAAGCATCTAAGTTGATGTAATAGCCAGTAAGAAGTAGTACAATTCAAGTTTTAGGTATCGATTATTGACTCTTTAGCTGGCTTTGGTGCCATGGACATAACCTAGGACCTTAAGATTCTGCATGAAAGGAAGACTAGCAGCCGAGTACCATGGGAGAATGTGAAAAGTGTTCATATGTAGTAAAAACCTGAGAAATCCGTCCGTTTTCGTCATTTGTTATCGAATCGACTTAAAGCCAGATCGTCACATTGGCCGCTCTTCTCTCTGAAATGGTTGTACTTACCGTCTGCAAAGCTATGTCGCGTGCTGCGGAATGCGGAAACACTAAAAGCACAATTGTAGAACACAGATGAAGCTTCTAAGTTGATGTAATAGACAGTAAGATGTAGTACAATACATGTATTAAGTATCGATTATTGACTTTTTGGCTGGTTTTGGTGCGTTGGACATGAACTTGGACCTTAAGATACTGCTTGATAGGAGGTCTAGCAGCCGAGTTGGACGGTAGAATGTGAAAAGCGTTCATATGTAGTAATAACCTGACAAATCCTTCCATTTTCGTCATTTGTTATCGAATCGACTTAAAGCCAGATCGTCACATTGGCCGCTCTTCTCTCTGAAATGGTTGTACTTACCGTCTGCAAAGCTATGTCGCGTGCTGCGGTATGCGGAAACACTAAAAGCATAATTGTAGAACACAGATGAAGCTTCTAAGTTGATGTATTAGACAGTAATATGTAGTACAATACAAGTATTAGGTATCGATTATTGACTCTTTAGCTGGCTTTGGTGCCTTGGACATGAGCTAGGACCTTAAGAGGCTGCATGAAAGGAGGACTACCAGCCGAGTAGCATGGGAGAATGTGAAAAGTGTTCATATGTAGTAAAAACCTGAGAATTCCGTCCGTTTTCGTCACTTGTTGTCGAATCGACTTAAAGCCAGATCGTCACATTTGCCGTTCTTCTGTCTGAAACGGTTACATTTATCGTCTGCAAAGCAATGTCGCGTGCTGGGGTATGCGGAGACACTAAAAGCACTATAGTAGAACACAGATGAAGCTTCTAAGTTGATGTAATAGACAGTAACAAGTAGTACAATTAAAGTTTTAGGTGTCGATTATTGACTTTTTCCCTTCTTTGGTGCCTTGGACATGAGCTAGGAACTTAAGATTTTGCATGAAAGGAGGACTAGCAGCCGCGTTGCACGGGAAAATGTGAAAGGTGTTCATATGTAGTAAAAACCTGAGAAATCCGTCCGTTTTCGTCATTTGTTATCGAATCGACTTAAAGCCAGATCGTCACATTGGCAGCAGTTCTGACTGAAACGGTTACATTTATCGTCTGCAAAGCTATGTCGCGTGCTGCGGTATGCAGAGACACTAAAAGCACCATAGTAGAACACAGATGAAGCTTCTAAGTTGATGTAATAGCCAGTAAGAAGTAGTACAATTCAAGTTTTGTATCGATTATAGACTTTTTACGCTTCTTTGGTGACTTGGACATGAGCTAGGAACTTAAGATGTTGCATGAAAGGAGGACTAACAACCGCGTTGCAATGGAGAATGTGAAAAGGGTTCTTATGTAGTAAAAAACTGAGAAATCCGTCCGTTTTCGTCATTTGTCATCGAATCGACTTAAAGCCAGATCGTCACATTGGCCGCTCTTCTCTCTGAAACGGTTGTATTTATCGTCTGCAAAGCTATGTCGCGTGCTGCGGTATGCGGAGACACTAAAAGCACCATAATAGAACACAGACGAAGCTTCTAAGTTTTTGTGATAGCCAGTAAGAAGTAGTACAATTCAAGTTTTAGGTATCGATTATTGACTTTTTACCCCTCTTTGGTGCCTTGGACATGAGCTAGGACTTAAGATTTTGCATGAAATGAGGCCTAGCAGCCGCGTTACACGGGAGAATGCGAAAAGTGTTCATATGTAGTAAAAACCTGAGAAATCCGTCCGTTTTCGTCATTTGTTATCGAATCGACTTAAAGCCAGATCGTCACATTGGCCGCTCTTCTCTCGAAAATGGTTGCACTTATCGTCTGCAAAGCTCTGTCGCGTGCTGCGGTATGGGGAGACACTAAAAGCACCATAGTAGAACACAGATGAAGCTTCTAAGTTGATGTAATAGCCAGTAAGAAGTATTACAATTCAAGTTTTAGGTATCGATTATTGACTTTTTAGCTGGCTTTGGTGCCTTGTACATGAGGTAGGACCTTAAGATTCTGCATGAAAGGAGGACTACCAGCCGCGTTGCACGGGAGAATGTGAAAAGTGTTCATATGCAGTAAAAACCTGAGAAATCCGTCCGTTTTCATCATTTGTTATCGAATCGACTTAAAGCCTGATCGTCACATTGGCCGCTCTTTTCTCTGAAACGGTTGTACTTATCGTGTGCAAAGCTATGTCGCGTGCTGCGGTATGCGGAGACACTAAAAGCACCATAGTAGAACACCGACGAAGCTTCTAAGTTTTTGTAATAGCCAGTAAGAAGTAGTACAATTCAAGTTTTAGGTATCGATTATTGACTTTTTACCCTTCTTTGGTGCCTTGGACATGAGCTAGGAACATAAGATTTTGCATGAAAGGAGGTCTAGCAGCCGCGTTACACGGGAGAATGCGAAAACTCTTCATATGTAGTAAAATCCTGAGAAATCCGTCCGTTTTCGTCATTTGTCATCGAATCGACTTAAAGCCAGATCATCACATTGGCCGCTCTTCTCTCTGAAACGGTTGTACTTATCGTCTGCAAAGCTATGTCGCGTGCTGCGGTATGCGGAGACACTAAAAGCACCATAGTAGAACACAGATATAACATCCAAGTTGATGTAATAGCCAGTAATAAGTAGTACAATTCAAGTTTAGGTATCGATTATTGACTGTTTAGCTGGCTTTCGTGCCTTGGACATGTGCTAGGACCTTAAGATTCTGCATGAAAGGAGGACTAGCAACCGGTTTGCAAGGGAGAATGTGAAAAGTGTTCATATGTAGTAAAAACCTGAGAAATCCCTCCGTTTTCGTCATTTGTTATCGAATCGACTTAAAGCCAGATCGTCACATTGGCCGTTCTTCTCTCTGAAACGGTTGTACTTATCGTCTGCAAAGCTATGTCGCATCCTGCTGTATGCGAAGACACTAAAAGCACCATAGTAGAACACAGATATAACATCTAAGTTGATGTAATAGCCAGTAAGAAGTAGTACAATTCAAGTTTTAGGTATCGATTATTGACTTTTTAACCTTCTTTGGTGCCTTGGACATGAGCTAGGAACTTAAGATTTTGCATGAAAGGAGGACTAGCAGCCGCGTTACACGGGAGAATGTGAAAAGTGTTCATATGTAGTAAAAGCCTGAGAAATCAGTCCGTTTTCGTCATTTGTCATCGAATCGACTTAATGCCAGATCGTCACATTGGCCGCTCTTCTCTCTGAAACGGTTGTACTTACCGTCTGCAAAGCTATGTCGCGTGCTGCGGAATGCGGAGACACTAAAAGTACCATAGTAGAACACAGATGAAGCATCTAAGTTGATGTAATAGCCAGTAATAAGTAGTACAATTCAAGTTATAGGTATCGATTTTTGACTTTTTAACCTTCTTTGGTGCCTTGGACATGAGCTAGGACCTTTAGATTCTGCATGAAAGGAGGTCTGGTAGCCGCGTTGCACGGGAGAATGTGAAAAGTGTTGATATGTAGTAAAAACCTGAGAGATCTGTCCGTTTTCGTCATTTGTTATCGAATCGACTTAAAGCCAGATCGTCACATTGGACGCTCTTTTCCCTGAAATGGTTGCACTTATCGTCTGCAAAGCTATGTCGCGTGCTGCGGTATGCGGAGACACTAAACGCACCATAGTAGAACACAGATGAAGCTTCTAAGTTGATGTAATAGCCAGTAAGAAGTATTACAATTCAAGTTTTAGGTATCGATTATTGACTTTTTAGCTGGCTTTGGTACCTTGGCCATGAGGTAAGACCTTAAGATTCTGCATGAGAAGAGGACTAGCAGCCCCGTTGCACGGGAGAATGTGAAAAGTGTTCATATGTGGTAAAAACCTGAGAAATTCATCCGTTTTCGTCATTTGTTATCGAGTGTATTTAAAGCCAGATCGTCTCATTGGCCGCAGTTCTGACTGAAACGGTTACATTTATCGTTTGCAAAGCTATGTCGCGTGCTTCGGTACGTAGAAACACTAAAAGCACCATAGTAGAACACAGACGAAGCTTCTAAGTTTATGTAATAGCCAGTAAGAAGTAGTACAATTCAAGTTTTAGGTATCGATTATTAACTTTTTACCCTTCTTTGGTGCCTTGGACATGAGCTAGGAACTTACGATTTTGCATGAAAGGAGGACTGGCAGCCGCGTTGCACGGGAGAATGTGAAAAGTGTTCATAGGTAGTAAAAACCTGAGAGATCCGTCCGTTTTCGTCATTTGTTATCGAATCGACTTAAAGCCAGATCGTCACATTGACCGCTCTTCTCTCTGAAACGGTTGTACTTATCGTCTGCAAATCTATGTCGCGTGCTGCGCTATGCGGAGACACTAAAAGCAATATAGTAGAACACAGATGATGCTTCTACGTTGATGTAATAGCCAATAAGAAGTATTTCAATTCAAGTTTTATGTATCGATTATTGACTTTTTAGCTGGCTTTGGTGCGTTGGACATGAGGTAGGACCTTAAGATTCTGCATGAAAGGAGGACTAGCAGCCGCGTTGCACGGGAGAATGAGAAAAGTGTTCATATGTAGTAAAAACCTGAGAAATCCGTCCGTTTTCGTCATTTGTTATCGAATCGACTTAAAGCCAGATCGTCACATTTTCCGCTCTTCTCTCTGAAACGGTTGTACTTATCGTCAGCAAAGCTATGTCGCTTGCTGCGGTATGCGGAGACACTAAAAGCACCATAGTAGAACACAGACGAAGCTTCTAAGTTTGTATAATAGCCAGTAAGAAGTAGTATAATTCCAGTTTTAAGTATCGATTATTGACTTTTTGCCCTTCTTTAGTGCCTTGGACATGAGCTAGGAACTTAAGATTTTGCATGAAAGGAGGACTAGCAGCCGCGTTACATGGGAGAATGTGAAAAGTGTTCATATGTAGTAAAAACTTGAGAAATCCGCCCGTTTCGTCATTTGTTATCGAATCGACTTAAAGCCAGATCGTCACATTGGCCGCAGTTCTGACTGAAACGGTTACATTTATCGTCTGCAAAGCTATGTCGCGTGCTGCGGTATGGGGAAAACTAAAAGCACCATAGCAGAACACAGATGAAGCATCTAAGTTGATGTAATAGCCAGTAAGAAGTAGTACAATTCAAGTTTCAGGTATCGATTATTGACTCTTTAACTGGCTTTGGTGCCATGGACATGACCTAGGACCTCAAGATTCTGCATGAAAGGAAGACTAGCAGCCGAGTAGCATGGGAGAATGTGAAAAGTGTTCGTATGTAGTAAAAACCTGAGAAATCCGTCCGTTTTCGTCATTTGTTATCGAATCGACTTAAAGCCAGATCGTCACATTGGCCGCTCTTCTCTCTGAAATGGTTGTACTTACCGTCTGCAAAGCTATGTCGCGTGCTGCGGTATGCGGAAACACTAAAAGCACAATTGTAGAACACAGATGAAGCTTCTAAGTTGATGTAATAGACAGTAAGATGTAGTACAATACAAGTATTAAGTATCGATTATTGACTTTTTGGCTGGTTTTGGTGCGTTGGACATGAACTAGGACCTTAAGATACTGCTTGATAGGAGGACTAGCAGCCGAGTTGGACGGTAGAATGTGAAAAGCGTTCATATGTAGTAATAACCTGAGAAATCCTTCCATTTTCGTCATTTGTTATCGAATCGACTTAAAGCCAGATCGTCACATTGGCCGCTCTTCTCTCTGAAATGGTTGTGCTTACCGTCTGCAAAGCTATGTCGCGTGCTGCGGTATGCGGAAACACTAAAAGCACAATTGTAGAACACAGATGAAGCTTCTAAGTTGATGTAATAGACAGTAATATGTAGTACAATACAAGTATTAGGTATCGATTATTGACTCTTTAGCTGGCTTTGGTGCCTTGGACATGAGCTAGCACCTTAAGATGCTGCATGAAAGGAGGACTACCAGCCGAGTAGCATGGGAGAATGTGAAAAGTGTTCATATGTAGTAAAAACCTGAGAAATCCGTCCGTTTTCGTCATTTGTTATCGAATCGACTTAAATTCAGATCGTCACATTGGCCGCTCTTCTCTCTGAAACGGTTATACTTATCGTCTGCAAAGCAATGTCGCGTGCTGCGGTATGCGTCGACACTAAAAGCACCATAGTAGAACACAGATGAAGTTTTTAAGTTGATGTAATAGCCAGTAAGAAGTAGTAAAATTCAAGTTTTAGATATCGATTATTGACTTTTTAGCTGGCTTTGCTGCCTTGGACATGAGCTAGGACGCTAACATTATGCATGAAAGGCGGACTAGCAGCCGAGTTGCACGGGAGAATGTGAAAAGTGTTCATATGTAGTAAAAACCTGAGAAGTCCGTCCGTTTTCGTCATTTGTTATCGAATCGACTTAAAGCCAGATAGTCACATTGGCCGCTCTTCTCTCTGAAATGGTTGTACTTACCGTCTGCAAAGCTATGTCGCGTGCTGCGGTATGCGGAAACACTAAAAGCACAATTGTAGAACACAGATGAAGCTTCTAAGTTGATGTAATAGACAGTAAGATGTAGTACAATACAAGAATTAGGTATCGATTATTGACTCTTTAGCTGGCTTTGGTGCCTTGGACATGAGCTAGGACCTTAAGATGCTGCATGAAAGGAGGACTACCAGCCGAGTAGCATGGGAGAATGTGAAAAGTGTTCATATGTAGTAGAAACCTGAGAAATCCGTCCGTTTTCGTCATTTGTTATCGAATCGACTTAAAGCCAGATCGTCACATTGGCCGTTCTTCTCTCTGAAACGGTTGTACTTATCGTCTGCAAAGCTATGTCGCATCCTGCTGTATGCGAAGACACTAAAAGCACCATAGTAGAACACAGATATAACATCTAAGTTGATGTAATAGCCAGTAAGAAGTAGTACAATTCAAGTTTTAGGTATCGATTATTGACTTTTTAACCTTCTTTGGTGCCTTGGACATGAGCTAGGAACTTAAGATTTTGCATGAAAGGAGGACTAGCAGCCGCGTTACACGGGAGAATGTGAAAAGTGTTCATATGTAGTAAAAGCCTGAGAAATCCGTCCGTTTTCGTCATTTGTCATCGAATCGACTTAAAGCCAGATCGTCACATTGGTCGCTCTTCTCTCTGAAACGGTTGTACTTACCGTCTGCAAAGCTATGTCGCGTGCTGCGGAATGTGGAGACACTAAAAGCACCATAGTAGAACACAGATGAAGCATCTAAGTTGATGTAATAGCCAGTAAGAAATAGTACAATTCAAGTTATAGGTATCGATTTTTGACTTTTTAACCTTCTTTGGTGCCTTGGACATGAGCTAGGACCTTTAGATTCTGCATGAAAGGAGGATTGGTAGCCGCGTTGCATGGGAGAATGTGAAAAGTGTTGATATGTAGTAAAAACCTGAGAGATCTGTCCGTTTTCGTCATTTGTTATCGAATCGACTTAAAGCCAGATCGTCACATAGGACGCTCTTTTCCATGAAATGGTTGCACTTATCGTCTGCAAAGCTATGTCGCGTGCTGCGGTATGCGGAGACACTAAAAGCACCATAGTATAACACAGATGAAGCTTCTAAGTTGATGTAATAGCCAGTAAGAAGTATTACAATTCAAGTTTTAGGTATCGATTATTGACTTTTTAGCTGGCTTTGGTACCTTGGCCATGAGGTAAGACCTTAAGATTCTGCATGAGAAGAGGACTAGCAGCCCCGTTGCACGGGAGAATGCGAAAAGTGTTCATATGTAGTAAAAACCTGAGAAATCCATCCGTTTTCGTCATTTGTTATCGAATCGATTTAAAGCCAGATCGTCTCATTGGCCGCAGTTCTGACTGAAACGGTTACATTTATCGTTTGCAAAGCTATGTCGCGTGCTTCGGTACGTAGAAACACTAAAAGCACCATAGTAGAACACAGACGAAGCTTCTAAGTTTATGTAATAGCCAGTAAGAAGTAGTACAATTCAAGTTTTAGGTATCGATTATTGACTTTTTACCCTTCTTTGGTGCCTTGGACATGAGCTAGGAACTTACGATTTTGCATGAAAGGAGGACTGGCAGCCGCGTTGCACAGGAGAATGTGAAAAGTGTTCATAGGTAGTAAAAACCTGAGAGATCAGTCCGTTTTCGTCATTTGTTATCGAATCGACTTAAAGCCAGATCGTCACATTGACCGCTCTTCTCTCTGAAACGGTTGTACTTATCGTCTGCAAAGCTATGTCGCGTGCTGCGCTATGCGGAGACACTAAAAGCAATATAGTAGAACACAGATGATGCTTCTAAGTTGATGTAATAGCCAATAAGAAGTATTACAATTCAAGTTTAATGTATCGATTATTGACTTTTTAGCTGGCTTTGGGGCGTTGGACATGAGGTAGGACCTTAAGATTCTGCATGAAAGGAGGACTAGCAGCCGCGTTGCACGGGAGAATGAGAAAAGTGTTCATATGTAGTAAAAACCTGAGAAATCCGTCCGTTTTCGTCATTTGTTATCGAATCGACTTAAAGCCAGATCGTCACATTTTCCGCTCTTCTCTCTGAAACGGTTGTACTTATCGTCAGCAAAGCTATGTCGCGTGCTGCGGTATGCGGAGACACTAAAAGCACCATAGTAGAACACAGACGAAGCTTCTAAGTTTGTGTAATAGCCAGTAAGAAGTAGTATAATTCCAGTTTTAAGTATCGATTATTGACTTTTTGCCCTTCTTTAGTGCCTTGGACATGAGCTAGGAACTTAAGATTTTGCATGAAAGGAAGACTAGCAGCCGCGTTACATGGGATAATGTGAAAAGTGTTCATATGTAGTAAAAACCTGAGAAATCCGCCCGTTTCGTCATTTGTTATCGAATCGACTTAAAGCCAGATCGTCACATTGGCCGCAGTTCTGACTGAAACGGTTACATTTATCGTCTGCAAAGCTATGTCGCGTGCTGCGGTATGGGGAAAACTAAAAGCACCATAGCAGAACACAGATGAAGCATCTAAGTTGATGTAATAGCCAGTAAGAAGTAGTACAATTCAAGTTTTAGGTATCGATTATTGACTCTTTAACTGGCTTTGGTGCCATGGACATGACCTAGGACCTTAAGATTCTGCATGAAAGGAAGACAAGGGGCCGAGTAGCATGGGAGAATGTGAAAAGTGTTCATATGTAGTAAAAACCTGAGAAATCCGTCCGTTTTCGTCATTTGTTATCGAATCGACTTAAAGCCAGATCGTCACATTGGCCGCTCTTCTCTCTGAAATGGTTGTACTTACCGTCTGCAAAGCTATGTCGCGTGCTGTGGTATGCGGAAACACTAAAAGCACAATTGTAGAACACAGATGAAGCTTCTAAGTTGATGTAATAGACAGTAAGATGTAGTACAATACAAGAATTAGGTATCGATTATTGACTCTTTAGCTGGCTTTGGTGCCTTGGACATGAGCTAGGACCTTAAGATGCTGCATGAAAGGAGGACTACCAGCCGAGTAGCATGGGAGAATGTGAAAAGTGTTCATATGTAGTAAAAACCTGAGAAATCCGTCCGTTTTCGTCATTTGTTATCGAATCGACTTAAAGCCAGATCGTCACATTGGCCGTTCTTCTCTCTGAAACGGTTGTACTTATCGTCTGCAAAGCTATGTCGCATCCTGCTGTATGCGAAGACACTAAAAGCACCATAGTAGAACACAGATATAACATCTAAGTTGATGTAATAGCCAGTAAGAAGTAGTACAATTCAAGTTTTAGGTATCGATTATTGACTTTTTAACCTTCTTAGGTGCCTTGGACATGAGCTAGGAACTTAAGATTTTGCATGAAAGGAGGACTAGCAGCCGCGTTACACGGGAGAATGTGAAAAGTGTTCATATGTAGTAAAAGCCTGAGAAATCCGTCCGTTTTCGTCATTTGTCATCGAATCGACTTAAAGCCAGATCGTCACATTGGTCGCTCTTCTCTCTGAAACGGTTGTACTTACCGTCTGGAAAGCTATGTCGCGTGCTGCGGAATGCGGAGACACTAAATGCACCATAGTAGAACACAGATGAAGCATCTAAGTTGATGTAATAGCCAGTAAGAAATAGTACAATTCAAGTTATAGGTATCGATTTTTGACTTTTTAACCTTCTTTGGTGCCTTGGACATGAGCTAGGACCTTTAGATTCTGCATGAAAGGAGGATTGGTAGCCGCGTTGCATGGGAGAATGTGAAAAGTGTTGATATGTAGTAAAAACCTGAGAGATCTGTCCGTTTTCGTCATTTGTTATCGAATCGACTTAAAGCCAGATCGTCACATAGGACGCTCTTTTCCCTGAAATGGTTGCACTTATCGTCTGCAAAGCTATGTCGCGTGCTGCGGTATGCGGAGACACTAAAAGCACCATAGTAGAACACAGATGAAGCTTCTAATTTGATGTAATAGCCAGTAAGAAGTATTACAATTCAAGTTTTAGGTATCGATTATTGACTTTTTAGCTGGCTTTGGTACCTTGGCCATGAGGTAAGACCTTAAGATTCTGCATGAGAAGAGGACTAGCAGCCCCGTTGCACGGGAGAATGTGAAAAGTGTTCATATGTAGTAAAAACCTGAGAAATCCATCCGTTTTCGTCATTTGTTATCGAATCGATTTAAAGCCAGATCGTCTCATTGGCCGCAGTTCTGACTGAAACGGTTACATTTATCGTTTGCAAAGCTATGTCGCGTGCTTCGGTACGTAGAAACACTAAAAGCACCATAGTAGAACACAGACGAAGCTTCTAAGTTTATGTAATAGCCAGTAAGAAGTAGTACAATTCAAGTTTTAGGTATCGATTATTGACTTTTTACCCTTCTTTGGTGCCTTGGACATGAGCTAGGAACTTACGATTTTGCATGAAAGGAGGACTGGCAGCCGCGTTGCACAGGAGAATGTGAAAAGTGTTCATAGGTAGTAAAAACCTGAGAGATCAGTCCGTTTTCGTCATTTGTTATCGAATCGACTTAAAGCCAGATCGTCACATTGACCGCTCTTCTCTCTGAAACGGTTGTACTTATCGTCTGCAAAGCTATGTCGCGTGCTGCGCTATGCGGAGACACTAAAAGCAATATAGTAGAACACAGATGATGCTTCTAAGTTGATGTAATAGCCAATTAGAAGTATTACAATTCAAGTTTAATGTATCGATTATTGACTTTTTAGCTGGCTTTGGTGCGTTGGACATGAGGTAGGACCTTAAGATTCTGCATGAAAGGAGGACTAGCAGCCGCGTTGCACGGGAGAATGAGAAAAGTGTTCATATGTAGTAAAAACCTGAGAAATCCGTCCGTTTTCGTCATTTGTTATCGAATCGACTTAAAGCCAGATCGTCACATTTTCCGCTCTTCTCTCTGAAACGGTTGTACTTATCGTCAGCAAAGCTATGTCGCGTGCTGCGGTATGCGGAGACACTAAAAGCACCATAGTAGAACACAGACGAAGCTTCTAAGTTTGTGTAATAGCCAGTAAGAAGTAGTATAATTCCAGTTTTAAGTATCGATTATTGACTTTTTGCCCTTCTTTAGTGCCTTGGACATGAGCTAGGAACTTAAGATTTTGCATGAAAGGAGGACTAGCAGCCGCGTTACATGGGATAATGTGAAAAGTGTTCATATGTAGTAAAAACCTGAGAAATCCGCCCGTTCCGTCATTTGTTATCGAATCGACTTAAAGCCAGATCGTCACATTGGCCGCAGTTCTGACTGAAACGGTTACATTTATCGTCTGCAAAGCTATGTCGCGTGCTGCGGTATGGGGAAAACTAAAAGCACCATAGCAGAACACAGATGAAGCATCTAAGTTGATGTAATAGCCAGTAAGAAGTAGTACAATTCAAGTTTTAGGTATCGATTATTTACTCTTTAACTGGCTTTGGTGCCATGGACATGACCTAGGACCTTAAGATTCTGCATGAAAGGAAGACCAGGGGCCGAATAGCATGGGAGAATGTGAAAAGTGTTCATATGTAGTAAAAACCTGAGAAATCCGTCCGTTTTCGTCATTTGTTATCGAATCGACTTAAAGCCAGATCGTCACATTGGCCGCTCTTCTCTCTGAAATGGTTGTACTTACCGTCTGCAAAGCTATGTCGCGTGCTGCGGTATGCGGAAACACTAAAAGCACAATTGTAGAACACAGATGAAGCTTCTAAGTTGATGTAATAGACAGTAAGATGTAGTACAATACAAGAATTAGGTATCGATTATTGACTCTTTAGCTGGCTTTGGTGCCTTGGACATGAGCTAGGACCTTAAGATGCTGCATGAAAGAAGGACTACCAGCCGAGTAGCATGGGAGAATGTGAAAAGTGTTCATATGTAGTAAAAACCTGAGAAATCCGTCCGTTTTCGTCATTTGTTATCGAATCGACTTAAAGCCAGATCGTCACATTGGCCGTTCTTCTCTCTGAAACGGTTGTACTTATCGTCTGCAAAGCTATGTCGCATCCTGCTGTATGCGAAGACACTAAAAGCACCATAGTAGAACACAGATATAACATCTAAGTTGATGTAATAGCCAGTAAGAAGTAGTACAATTCAAGTTTTAGGTATCGATTATTGACTTTTTAACCTTCTTTGGTGCCTTGGACATGAGCTAGGAACTTAAGACTTTGCATGAAAGGAGGACTGGCAGCCGCGTTACACGGGAGAATGTGAAAAGTGTTCATATGTAGTAAAAGCCTGAGAAATCCGTCCGTTTTCGTCATTTGTCATCGAATCGACTTAAAGCCAGATCGTCACATTGGTCGCTCTTCTCTCTGAAACGGTTGTACTTACCGTCTGCAAAGCTATGTCGCGTGCTGCGGAATGCGGAGACACTAAAAGCACCATAGTAGAACACAGATGAAGCATCTAAGTTGATGTAATAGCCAGTAAGAAATAGTACAATTCAAGTTATAGGTATCGATTTTTGACTTTTTAACCTTCTTTGGTGCCTTGGACATGAGCTAGGACCTTTAGATTCTGCATGAAAGGAGGATTGGTAGCCGCGTTGCATGGGAGAATGTGAAAAGTGTTGATATGTAGTAAAAACCTGAGAGATCTGTCCGTTTTCGTCATTTGTTATCGAATCGACTTAAAGCCAGATCGTCACATAGGACGCTCTTTTCCCTGAAATGGTTGCACTTATCGTCTGCAAAGCTATGTCGCGTGCTGCGGTATGCGGAGACACTAAACGCACCATAGTAGAACACAGATGAAGCTTCTAAGTTGATGTAATAGCCAGTAAGAAGTATTACAATTCAAGTTTTAGGTATCGATTATTGACTTTTTAGCTGGCTTTGGTACCTTGGCCATGAGGTAAGACCTTAAGATTCTGCATGAGAAGAGGACTAGCAGCCCCGTTGCACGGGAGAATGTGAAAAGTGTTCATATGTAGTAAAAACCTGAGAAATCCATCCGTTTTCGTCATTTGTTATCGAATCGATTTAAAGCCAGATCGTCTCATTGGCCGCAGTTCTGACTGAAACGGTTACATTTATCGTTTGCAAAGCTATGTCGCGTGCTTCGGTACGTAGAAACACTAAAAGCACCATAGTAGAACACAGACGAAGCTTCTATGTTTATGTAATAGCCAGTAAGAAGTAGTACAATTCAAGGTTTAGGTATCGATTATTGACTTTTTACCCTTCTTTGGTGCCTTGGACATGAGCTAGGAACTTACGATTTTGCATGAAAGGAGGACTGGAAGCCGCGTTGCACAGGAGAATGTGAAAAGTGTTCATAGGTAGTAAAAACCTGAGAGATCAGTCCGTTTTCGTCATTTGTTATCGAATCGACTTAAAGCCAGATCGTCACATTGACCGCTCTTCTCTCTGAAACGGTTGTACTTATCGTCTGCAAAGCTATGTCGCGTGCTGCGCTATGCGGAGACACTAAAAGCAATATAGTAGAACACAGATGATGCTTCTAAGTTGATGTAATAGCCAATAAGAAGTATTACAATTCAAGTTTTATGTATCGATTATTGACTTTTTAGCTGGCTTTGGTGCGTTGGACATGAGGTAGGACCTTAAGACTCTGCATGAAAGGAGGACTAGCAGCCGCGTTGCACGGGAGAATGAGAAAAGTGTTCATATGTAGTAAAAACCTGAGAAATCCGTCCGTTTTCGTCATTTGTTATCGAATCGACTTAAAGCCAGATCGTCACATTTTCCGCTCTTCTCTCTTAAACGGTTGTACTTATCGTCAGCAAAGCTATGTCGCGTGCTGCGGTATGCGGAGACACTAAAAGCACCATAGTAGAACACAGACGAAGCTTCTAAGTTTGTGTAATAGCCAGTAAGAAGTAGTATAATTCCAGTTTTAAGTATCGATTATTGACTTTTTGCCCTTCTTTAGTGCCTTGGACATGAGCTAGGAACTTAACATTTTGCATGAAAGGAGGACTAGCAGCCGCGTTACATTGGATAATGTGAAAAGTGTTCATATGTAGTAAAAACCTGAGAAATCCGCCCGTTTCGTCATTTGTTATCGAATCGACTTAAAGCCAGATCGTCACATTGGCCACAGTTCTGACTGAAACGGTTACATTTATCGTCTGCAAAGCTATGTCGCGTGCTGCGGTATGGGGAAAACTAAAAGCACCATAGCAGAACACAGATGAAGCATCTAAGTTGATGTAATAGCCAGTAAGAAGTAGTACAATTCAAGTTTTAGGTATCGATTATTGACTCTTTAACTGGCTTTGGTGCCATGGACATGATATAGGACCTTAAGATTCTGCATGAAAGGAGGACTACCAGCCGAGTAGCATGGGAGAATGTGAAAAGTATTCATATGTAGTAAAAACCTGAGAAATCCGTCCGTTTTCGTCATTTGTTATCGAATCGACTTAAAGCCAGATCGTCACATTGGCCGCTCTTCTCTCTGAAACGGTTATACTTATCGTCTGCAAAGCAATGTCGCGTGCTGCGGTATGCGTCGACACTAAAAGCACCATAGTAGAACACAGATGAAGTTTCTAAGTTGATGTAATAGCCAGTAAGAAGTAGTAAAATTCAAGTTTTAGATATCGATTATTGACTTTTTAGCTGGCTTTGCTGCCTTGGACATGAGCTAGGACGCTAACATTATGCATGAAAGGCGGAATAGCAGCCGAGTTTCACGGGAGAATGTGGAAAGTGTTCATATGTAGTAAAAACCTGAGAATTCCGTCCGTTTTCGTCACTTGTTGTCGAATCGACTTAAAGCCAGATCGTCACATTTGCCGTTCTTCTGTCTGAAACGGTTACATTTATCGTCTGCAAAGCAATGTCGCGTGCTGCGGTATGCGGAGCCACTAAAAGCACTATAGTAGAACACAGATGAAGCTTCTAAGTTGATGTAATAGCCAGTAACAAGTAGTACAATTAAAGTTTTAGGTATCGATTATTGACTTTTTCCCTTCTTTGGTGCCTTGGACATGAGCTAGGAACTTAAGATTTTGCATGAAAGGAGGACTAGCAGCCGCGTTGCACGGGAAAGTGTGAAAAGTGTTCATATGTAGTAAAAACCTGAGAAATCCGTCCGTTTTCGTCATTTGTTATCGAATCGACTTAAAGCCAGATCGTCACATTGGCCGCAGTTCTGACTGAAACGGTTACATTTATCGTCTGCAAAGCTATGTCGCGTGCTGCGGTATGCAGAGACACTAAAAGCACCATAGTAGAACACAGATGAAGCTTCTAAGTTGATGGAATAGCCAGTAAGAAGTAGTACCATTCAAGTTTTAGTTATCGATTATTGACTTTTTACCCATCTTTGGTGACTTGGACATGAGCTACGAACTAAAGATTTTGCATGAAAGGAGGACTAGCAGCCGCGTTGCATGGGAGAATGTGAAAAGTGTTCATATGTAGTAAAAACCTGAGAAATCCGCCGTTTTCGTCATTTGTTATCGAATCGACTTAAAGCCTGATCGTCACATTGGCCGCTCTTTTCTCTGAAACGGTTGTACTTATCGTCTGCAAAGCTATGTCGCGTGCTGCGGTATGCGGAGACACTAAAAGCACCATAGTAGAACACAGACGAAGCTTCTAAGTTTTTGTAATAGCCAGTAAGAAGTAGTACAATTCAAGTTTTAGGTATCGATTATTGACTTTTTAGCTGGCTTTGGTGCCTTGGACATGAGCTAGGACCTTAAGATTCTGCATGAAAGGAGGACTAGCAGCCGAGTTTCACGGGAGAATGTGAAAACTCTTCATATGTAGTAAAATCCTGAGAAATCCGTCCGTTTTCGTCATTTGTCATCGAATCGACTTAAAGCCAGATCGTCACATTGGCCGCTCTTCTCTCTGAAACGGTTGTACTTATCGTCTGCAAAGCTGTGTCGCGTGCTGCGGTATGCGGAGACACTAAAAGCACCATAGTAGAACACAGATATAACATCCAAGTTGATGTATTAGCCAGTAATAAGTAGTACAATTCAAGTTTTAGGTATCGATTATTGACTTTTTAGCTGGCTTTCGTGCCTTGGACATGTGCTAGGACCTTAAGATTCTGCATGAAAGGAGGACTAGCAATCGGTTTGCAAGGGAGAATGTGAAAAGTGTTCATATGTAGTAAAAACCTGAGAAATCCCTCCGTTTTCGTCATTTGTTATCGAATCGACTTAAAGCCAGATCGTCACATTGGCCGTTCTTCTCTCTGAAACGGTTGTACTTATCGTCTGCAAAGCTATGTCGCATGCTGCGGTATGCGGAGACACTAAAAGCACCATAGTAGAACACAGACAAAGCTTCTAAGTTTTTGTGATAGCCAGTAAGAAGTAGTACAATTCAAGTTTTTAGGTATAGATTATTGACAGTTTACCCCTATTTGGTGCCTTGGACATGAGCTAGGAACTTAAGATTTTGCATGAAAAGAGGTCTAGCAGCCGCGTTGCACGGGAAAGTGTGAAAAGTGTTCATATGTAGTAAAAACCTGAGATATCCGTCCGTTTTCGTCATTTGTTATCGAATCGACTTAAAGCCAGATCGTCACATTGGCCGCAGTTCTGACTGAAACGGTTACATTTATCGTCTGCAAAGCTATGTCGCGTGCTGCGGTATGCAGAGACACTAAAAGCACCATAGTAGAACACAGATGAAGCTTCTAAGTTGATGGAATAGCCAGTAAGAAGTAGTACCATTCAAGTTTGAGTTATCGATTATTGACTTTTTACCCATCTTTGGTGACTTGGACATGAGCTACGAACTAAAGATTTTGCATGAAAGGAGGACTAGCAGCCGCGTTGCATGGGAGAATGTGAAAAGTGTTCATATGTAGTAAAAACCTGAGAAATCCGCCGTTTTCGTCATTTGTTATCGAATCGACTTAAAGCCTGATCGTCACATTGGCCGCTCTTTTCTCTGAAACGGTTGTACTTATCGTCTGCAAAGCTATGTCGCGTGCTGCGGTATGCGGAGACACTAAAAGCACCATAGTAGAACACAGACGAAGCTTCTAAGTTTTTGTAATAGCCAGTAAGAAGTAGTACAATTCAAGTTTTAGGTATCGATTATTGACTTTTTAGCTGGCTTTGGTGCCTTGGACATGAGCTAGGACCTTAAGATTCTGCATGAAAGGAGGACTAGCAGCCGAGTTTCACGGGAGAATGTGAAAACTCTTCATATGTAGTAAAATCCTGAGAAATCCGTCCGTTTTCGTCATTTGTCATCGAATCGACTTAAAGCCAGATCGTCACATTGGCCGCTCTTCTCTCTGAAACGGTTGTACTTATCGTCTGCAAAGCTATGTCGCGCGCTGCGCTATGCGGAGACACTAAAAGCAATATAGTAGAACACAGATGATGCTTCTAAGTTGATGTAATAGCCAATAAGAAGTATTACAATTCAAGTTTTAGGTATCGATTATTGACTCTTTAGCTGGCTTTGGTGCCATGGACATGACCTAGGACCTTAAGATTCTGCATGAAAGGAAGACTAGCAGCCGAGTAGCATGGGAGAATGTGAAAAGTGTTCATATGTAGTAAAAACCCGAGAAATCCGTCCGTTTTCGTCATTTGTTATCGAATCGACTTAAAGCCAGGTCGTCACATTGGCCGCTCTTCTCTCTGAAACGGTTACATTTATCGTCTGCAAAGCTATGTCGCGTGCTGCGGTATGGGGAAAACTAAAAGCACCATAGCAGAACACAGATGAAGCATCTAAGTTGATGTAATAGCCAGTAAGAAGTAGTACAATTCAAGTTTTAGGTATCGATTATTGACTCTTTAACTGGCTTTGGTGCCATGGACATGATATAGGACCTTAAGATTCTGCATGAAAGGAGGACTACCAGCCGAGTAGCATGGGAGAATGTGAAAAGTATTCATATGTAGTAAAAACCTGAGAAATCCGTCCGTTTTCGTCATTTGTTATCGAATCGACTTAAAGCCAGATCGTCACATTGGCCGCTCTTCTCTCTGAAACGGTTATACTTATCGTCTGCAAAGCAATGTCGCGTGCTGCGGTATGCGTCGACACTAAAAGCACCATAGTAGAACACAGATGAAGTTTCTAAGTTGATGTAATAGCCAGTAAGAAGTAGTAAAATTCAAGTTTTAGATATCGATTATTGACTTTTTAGCTGGCTTTGCTGCCTTGGACATGAGCTAGGACGCTAACATTATGCATGAAAGGCGGAATAGCAGCCGAGTTTCACGGGAGAATGTGGAAAGTGTTCATATGTAGTAAAAACCTGAGAATTCCGTCCGTTTTCGTCACTTGTTGTCGAATCGACTTAAAGCCAGATCGTCACATTTGCCGTTCTTCTGTCTGAAACGGTTACATTTATCGTCTGCAAAGCAATGTCGCGTGCTGCGGTATGCGGAGCCACTAAAAGCACTATAGTAGAACACAGATGAAGCTTCTAAGTTGATGTAATAGCCAGTAACAAGTAGTACAATTAAAGTTTTAGGTATCGATTATTGACTTTTTCCCTTCTTTGGTGCCTTGGACATGAGCTAGGAACTTAAGATTTTGCATGAAAGGAGGACTAGCAGCCGCGTTGCACGGGAAAGTGTGAAAAGTGTTCATATGTAGTAAAAACCTGAGAAATCCGTCCGTTTTCGTCATTTGTTATCGAATCGACTTAAAGCCAGATCGTCACATTGGCCGCAGTTCTGACTGAAACGGTTACATTTATCGTCTGCAAAGCTATGTCGCGTGCTGCGGTATGCAGAGACACTAAAAGCACCATAGTAGAACACAGATGAAGCTTCTAAGTTGATGGAATAGCCAGTAAGAAGTAGTACCATTCAAGTTTTAGTTATCGATTATTGACTTTTTACCCATCTTTGGTGACTTGGACATGAGCTACGAACTAAAGATTTTGCATGAAAGGAGGACTAGCAGCCGCGTTGCATGGGAGAATGTGAAAAGTGTTCATATGTAGTAAAAACCTGAGAAATCCGCCGTTTTCGTCATTTGTTATCGAATCGACTTAAAGCCTGATCGTCACATTGGCCGCTCTTTTCTCTGAAACGGTTGTACTTATCGTCTGCAAAGCTATGTCGCGTGCTGCGGTATGCGGAGACACTAAAAGCACCATAGTAGAACACAGACGAAGCTTCTAAGTTTTTGTAATAGCCAGTAAGAAGTAGTACAATTCAAGTTTTAGGTATCGATTATTGACTTTTTAGCTGGCTTTGGTGCCTTGGACATGAGCTAGGACCTTAAGATTCTGCATGAAAGGAGGACTAGCAGCCGAGTTTCACGGGAGAATGTGAAAACTCTTCATATGTAGTAAAATCCTGAGAAATCCGTCCGTTTTCGTCATTTGTCATCGAATCGACTTAAAGCCAGATCGTCACATTGGCCGCTCTTCTCTCTGAAACGGTTGTACTTATCGTCTGCAAAGCTGTGTCGCGTGCTGCGGTATGCGGAGACACTAAAAGCACCATAGTAGAACACAGATATAACATCCAAGTTGATGTATTAGCCAGTAATAAGTAGTACAATTCAAGTTTTAGGTATCGATTATTGACTTTTTAGCTGGCTTTCGTGCCTTGGACATGTGCTAGGACCTTAAGATTCTGCATGAAAGGAGGACTAGCAATCGGTTTGCAAGGGAGAATGTGAAAAGTGTTCATATGTAGTAAAAACCTGAGAAATCCCTCCGTTTTCGTCATTTGTTATCGAATCGACTTAAAGCCAGATCGTCACATTGGCCGTTCTTCTCTCTGAAACGGTTGTACTTATCGTCTGCAAAGCTATGTCGCATGCTGCGGTATGCGGAGACACTAAAAGCACCATAGTAGAACACAGACAAAGCTTCTAAGTTTTTGTGATAGCCAGTAAGAAGTAGTACAATTCAAGTTTTTAGGTATAGATTATTGACAGTTTACCCCTATTTGGTGCCTTGGACATGAGCTAGGAACTTAAGATTTTGCATGAAAAGAGGTCTAGCAGCCGCGTTGCACGGGAAAGTGTGAAAAGTGTTCATATGTAGTAAAAACCTGAGATATCCGTCCGTTTTCGTCATTTGTTATCGAATCGACTTAAAGCCAGATCGTCACATTGGCCGCAGTTCTGACTGAAACGGTTACATTTATCGTCTGCAAAGCTATGTCGCGTGCTGCGGTATGCAGAGACACTAAAAGCACCATAGTAGAACACAGATGAAGCTTCTAAGTTGATGGAATAGCCAGTAAGAAGTAGTACCATTCAAGTTTGAGTTATCGATTATTGACTTTTTACCCATCTTTGGTGACTTGGACATGAGCTACGAACTAAAGATTTTGCATGAAAGGAGGACTAGCAGCCGCGTTGCATGGGAGAATGTGAAAAGTGTTCATATGTAGTAAAAACCTGAGAAATCCGCCGTTTTCGTCATTTGTTATCGAATCGACTTAAAGCCTGATCGTCACATTGGCCGCTCTTTTCTCTGAAACGGTTGTACTTATCGTCTGCAAAGCTATGTCGCGTGCTGCGGTATGCGGAGACACTAAAAGCACCATAGTAGAACACAGACGAAGCTTCTAAGTTTTTGTAATAGCCAGTAAGAAGTAGTACAATTCAAGTTTTAGGTATCGATTATTGACTTTTTAGCTGGCTTTGGTGCCTTGGACATGAGCTAGGACCTTAAGATTCTGCATGAAAGGAGGACTAGCAGCCGAGTTTCACGGGAGAATGTGAAAACTCTTCATATGTAGTAAAATCCTGAGAAATCCGTCCGTTTTCGTCATTTGTCATCGAATCGACTTAAAGCCAGATCGTCACATTGGCCGCTCTTCTCTCTGAAACGGTTGTACTTATCGTCTGCAAAGCTATGTCGCGCGCTGCGCTATGCGGAGACACTAAAAGCAATATAGTAGAACACAGATGATGCTTCTAAGTTGATGTAATAGCCAATAAGAAGTATTACAATTCAAGTTTTAGGTATCGATTATTGACTCTTTAGCTGGCTTTGGTGCCATGGACATGACCTAGGACCTTAAGATTCTGCATGAAAGGAAGACTAGCAGCCGAGTAGCATGGGAGAATGTGAAAAGTGTTCATATGTAGTAAAAACCCGAGAAATCCGTCCGTTTTCGTCATTTGTTATCGAATCGACTTAAAGCCAGATCGTCACATTGGATGCTCTTCTCTCTGAAATGGTTGTACTTACCGTCTGCAAAGCTATGTTGCGTGCTGCGGTATGCGGAAACACTAAAAGCACAATTGTAGAACACAGATGAAGCTTCTAAGTTGATGTAATAGACAGTAAGATGTAGTACAATACAAGTATTAAGTATCGGTTATTGACTTTTTGGCTGGTTTTGGTGCGTTGGACATGACCTAGGACCTTAAGATTCTGCATGAAAGGAGGACTAGCAGCCGAGTTTCACAGGAGAATGTGAAAAGTGTTCATATGTAGTAAAAACCTGAGAAATCCGTCCGTTTTCGTCATTTGTTATCGAATCGACTTAAAGCCAGATCGTCACATTGGCCGCTCTTCTCTCTGAAACGGTTATACTTATCGTCTGCAAAGCAATGTCGCGTGCTGCGGTATGCGTCGACACTAAAAGCACCATAGTATAACACAGATGAAGCTTCTAAATTGATGTAATTGCCAGTAAGAAGTAGTACAATTCAAGTTTTAGATATCGATTATTGACTTTTTAGCTGGCTTTAGCGCCTTGGACATGAGCTAGGACCCTAACATTATGCATGAAAGGCGGACTAGCAGCCGAGTTGCACGGGAGAATGTGAAAAGTGTTCATATGTAGTAAAAACCTGAGAATTCTGGCCGTTTTCGTCACTTGTTGTCGAATCGACTTAAAGCCAGATCGTCACATTTTCCGCTCTTCTGTCTGAAACGGTTACTTTTATCGTCTGCAAAGCTATGTCGCTTGCTGCGGTATGCGGAGACACTAAAAGCACTATAGTAGAACACAGATGAAGCTTCTAAGTTGATGTAATGGCCAGTAAAAAGTAGTACAAGTAAAGTTTTAGGTATCGATTATTGACTTTTTACCCTTCTTTGGTGCCTTGGACATGAGCTAGGAACTTAAGATTTTGCATGAAAGGAGGACTAGCAGCCGCGTTGCATGGGAGAATGTGAAAAGTGTTCGTATGTAGTAAAAACCTGAGAAATCCTTCCATTTTCGTCATTTGTTATCGAATCGACTTAAAGCCAGATCGTCACATTGGCCGCTCTTCTCTCTGAAATGGTTGTACTTACCGTCTGCAAAGCTATGTCGCGTGCTGCGGTATGCGGAAACACTAAAAGCACAATTGTAGAACACAGATGAAGCTTCTAAGTTGATGTAATAGACAGTAATATGTAGTACAATACAAGTATTAAGTATCGATTATTGACTCTTTAGCTGGCTTTGGTGCCTTGGACATGAGCTAGGACCTTAAGATGCTGCATGAAAGGAGGACTACCAGCAGAGTAGCATGGGAGAATGTGAAAAGTATTCATATGTAGTAAAAACCTGAGAAATCCGTCCGTTTTCGTCATTTGTTATCGAATCGACTTAAAGCCAGATCGTCACATTGGCCGCTCTTCTCTCTAAAATGGTTGCACTTATCGTCTGCAAAGCTCTGTCGCGTGCTGCGGTATGGGGAGACACTAAAAGCACGATAGTAGAACACAGATGAAGCTTCTAAGTTGATGTAATAGCCAGTAAGAAGTATTACAATTCAAGTTTTAGGTATCGATTATTGACTTTTTAGCTGGCTTTGGTGCCATGTACATGAGGTAGGACCTTAAGATTCTGCATGAAAGGAGGACTAGCAGCCGCGTTGCACGGGAGAATGTGAAAAGTGTTCATATGTAGTAAAAACCTGAGAAATCCGTCCGTTTTCATCATTTGTTATCGAATCGACTTAAAGCCTGATCGTCACATTGGCCGCTCTTTTCTCTGAAACGGTTGTACTTAACGTCTGCAAAGCTATGTCGCGTGCTGCGGTATGCGGAGACACTAAAAGCACCATAGTAGAACACCGACGAAGCTTCTAAGTTTTTGTAATAGCCAGTAAGAAGTAGTACAATTCAAGTTTTAGGTATCGATTATTGACTTTTTACCCTTCTTTGGTGCCTTGGACATGAGCTAGGAACTTAAGATTTTGCATGAAAGGAGGTCTAGCAGCCGCGTTACACGGGAGAATGCGAAAACTCTTCATATGTAGTAAAATCCTGAGAAATCCGTCCGTTTTCGTCATTTGTCATCGAATCGACTTAAAGCCAGATCGTCACATTGGCCGTTCTTCTCTCTGATACGGTTGTACTTATCGTCTGCAAAGCTATGTCGCGTGCTGCGGTATGCGGAGACACTAAAAGCACCATAGTAGAACACAGATATAATATCCAAGTTGATGTAATAGCCAGTAATAAGTAGTACAATTCAAGTTTTAGGTACCGATTATTGACTTTTTAGCTGGCTTTCGTGCCTTGGACATGTGCTAGGACCTTAAGATTCTGCATGAAAGGAGGACTAGCAACCGGTTTGCAAGGGAGAATGTGAAAAGTGTTCATATGTAGTAAAAACCTGAGAAATCCCTCCGTTTTCGTCATTTGTTATCGAATCGACTTAAAGCCAGATCGTCACATTGGCCGTTCTTCTCTCTGAAACGGTTGTACTTATCGTCTGCAAAGCTATGTCGCATCCTGCTGTATGCGAAGACACTAAGAGCACCATAGTAGAACACAGATATAACATCTAAGTTGATGTAATAGCCAGTAAGAAGTAGTACAATTCAAGTTTTAGGTATCGATTATTGACTTTTTAACCTTCTTTGGTGCCTTGGGCATGAGCTAGGAACTTAAGATTTTGCATGAAAGGAGGACTAGCAGCCGCGTTACACGGGAGAATGTGAAAAGTGTTCATATGTAGTAAAAGCCTGAGAAATCCGTCCGTTTTCGTCATTTGTCATCGAATCGACTTAAAGCCAGATCGTCACATTGGCCGCTCTTCCCTCTGAAACGGTTGTACTTACCGTCTGCAAAGCTATGTCGCGTGCTGCGGTATGCGGAGACACTAAAAGCACCATAGTAGAACACAGATGAAGCTTCTAAGTTGATGTAACAGCCAGTAAGAAGTATTACAATTCAAGTTTTAGGTATCGATTATTGACTTTTTAGCTGGCTTTGGTACCTTGGCCATGAGGTAAGACCTTAAGATTCTGCATGAGAAGAGGACTAGCAGCCCCGTTGCACGGGAGAATGTGAAAAGTGTTCATATGTAGTAAAAACCTGAGAAATCCATCCGTTTTCGTCATTTGTTATCGAATCGATTAAAAGCCAGATCGTCTCATTGGCCGCAGTTCTGACTGAAACGGTTACATTTATCGTTTGCAAAGCTATGTCGCGTGCTTCGGTACGTATAAACACTAAAAGCACCATAGTAGAACACAGACGAAGCTTCTAAGTTTATGTAATAGCCAGTAAGAAGTAGTACAATTCAAGTTTTAGGTATCGATTATTGACTTTTTACCCATCTTTGGTGCCTTGGACATGAGCTAGGAACTTACGATTTTCATGAAAGGTTGACTGGCAGCCGCGTTGCACGGGAGAATGTGAAAAGTGTTCATATGTAGTAAAAACCTGAGAGATCCGTCCGCTTTCGTCATTTGTTATCTAATCGACTTAAAGCCAGATCGTCACATTGACCGCTCTTCTCTCTGAAACGGTTGTACTTATCGTCTGCAAAGCTATGTCGCGTGCTGCGCTATGCGGAGACACTAAAAGCAATATAGTAGAACACAGATGATGCTTCTAAGTTGATGTAATAGCCAATAAGAAGTATTACAATTCAAGTTTTATGTATCGATTATTGACTTTTTAGCTGGCTTTGGTGCGTTGGACATGAGGTAGGACCTTAAGATTCTGCATGAAAGGAGGACTAGCAGCCGCGTTGCACGGGAGAATGTGAAAAGTGTTCATATGTAGTAAAAACCTGAGAAATCCGCCCGTTTCGTCATTTGTTATCGAATCGACTTAAAGCCAGATCGTCACATTGGCCGCAGTTCTGACTGAAACGGTTACATTTATCGTCTGCAAAGCTATGTCGCGTGCTGCGGTATGGGGAAAACTAAAAGCACCATAGCAGAACACAGATGAAGCTTCTAAGTTGATGTAATAGCCAGTAACAAGTAGTACAATTCAAGTTTTAGGTATCGATTATTGACTTTTTCCCTTCTTTGGTGCCTTGGACATGAGCTAGGAACTTAAGATTTTGCATGAAAGAAGGACTAGCAGCCGCGTTGCACGGGAAAATGTGAAAAGTGTTCATCTGTAGTAAAAACCTGAGAAATCAGTCCGTTTTCGTCATTTGTTATCGAATCGACTTAAAGCCAGATCGTCACATTGGCCGCAGTTCTGACTGAAACGGTTACATTTATCGTCTGCAAAGCTATGTCGCGTGTTGCGGTATGCAGAGACACTAAAAGCACCATAGTAGAACACAGATGAAGCTTCTAAGTTGATGTAATAGCCAGTAAGATGTAGTACAATTCAAGTTTTGTATCGATTATAGACTTTCTACGCTTCTTTGGTGACTTGGACATGAGCTAGGAACTTAAGATGTTGCATGAAAGGAGGACTAACAACCGCGTTGCAAGGGAGAATGTGAAAAGTGTTCTTATGTAGTAAAAACCTGAGAAATCCGTCCGTTTTCGTCATTTGTCATCGAAGCGACTTAAAGCCAGATCGTCACATTGGCCGCTCTTCTCTCTGAAACGGTTGTACTTATCGTCTGCAAAGCTATGTCGCGTGCTGCGGTATGCGGAGACACTAAAAGCACCATAGTAGAACACAGACGAAGCTTCTAAGTTTTTGTGATAGCCAGTAAGAAGTAGTAGAATTCAAGTTTTAGGTATCGATTATTGACTTTTTACCCCTCTTTGGTGCCTTGGACATGAGCTAGGAACTGAAGATTTTGCATGAAATGAGGCGTAGCAGCCGCGTTACACGGGAGAATGCGAAAAGTGTTCATATGTAGTAAAAACCTGAGAAATCCGTCCGTTTTCGTCATTTGTTATCGAATCAACTTAAAGCCAGATCAACACATTGGCTGCTTTTCTCTCTGAAACGTTTACATTTATCGTCTGCAAAGCAATGTAGCGTGCTGCGGTATGCGGAGACATTAAGAGCACCATAGTACAACATAGAGGAAGCTTCTAAGTTGATGTAATAGAAAGTAAGTCGTAGTACAATTCAAGTTTAAGGTATCGATTATTGACTTTTTACCCTTCTTTGGTGCCTTGGACATGTGCTAGGAACTTAAGATTTTGCATGAAAGGAGGACTAGCAGCCGCGTTGCACGGGAGAATGTGAAAAGTGTTCATGTGTAGTAAAAACCTGAGAAATCCGTCCGTTTTCGTCATTTGTTATCGAATCAACTTAAAGCCAGATCAACTCATTGGCCGCTCTTCTCTCTGAAACGGTTGTACTTATCGTCTGCAAAGCTATGTCGCGTGCTGCGGTATGCGGAGACACTAAAAGCACCATAGTAGAACACACATGAAGCTTCTAAGTTGATGTAATAGCCAGTAAGAAGTAGTACAATTCAAGTTTTAGGTATCGATTATTGACTTTTTAGCTGGCTCTGGTGCCTTGTACATGACCTAGGACCTTAAGATTCTGTATGGAAGGAGGACTAGCAGCCGAGTTGAACGGGCGAATGTAAAAAGTGTTCATATATAGTAAAAACCTGAGAAATCCGTCCGTTTTCGTCATTTGTTATCGAATCGACTTATTGCCAGATCGTCACATTGAACGCTCTTCTCTCTGAAACGGTTGTACTTATCGTCTGCAAAGCTATGTCGCGTGCTGCGGATGCGGAGACACTAAAAGCACCATAGTAGAACACAGATGAAGCTTCTAAGTTGATAAAATAGCCAGTAAGAAGTAGTACAATTCAAGTTTTAGTTATCGATTATTGATTTTTTAACTGGCTTTGGTGCCTTGGACATGAACTAGGACCTTAAGATACTGCTTGATAGGAGGACTAGCAGCCGAGTTGCACGGGAGAATGTGAAAAGCGTTCATATGTAGTAATAATCTGACAAATCCTTCCGTTTTCGTCATTTGTTATCGAATCGACTTAAAGCCAGATCGTCACATTGGCCGCTCTTCTCTCTGAAGCGGTTGTACTTATCGTCTGCAAAGCTATGTCGCGTGCTGCGGTATGTGGAGACACTAAAAGCACTATAGTAGAACACAGATGAAGCTTCTAAGTTGATGTAATAGACAGTAAGAAGTAGTAGAATTCAAGTTTTAGGTATCGATTATTGACTTTTTACCCCTCTTTGGTGCCTTGGACATGAGCTAGGAACTGAGGATTTTGCATGAAATGAGGCCTAGCAGCCGCGTTACACGGGAGAATGCGAAAAGTGTTCATATGTAGTAAAAACCTGAGAAATCCGTCCGTTTTCGTCATTTGTTATTGAATCAACTTAAAGCCAGATCAACACATTGGCTGCTTTTCTCTCTGAAACGTTTACATTTATCGTCTGCAAAGCAATGTAGCGTGCTGCGGTATGCGGAGACATTAAGAGCACCATAGTACAACATAGAGGAAGCTTCTAAGTTGATGTAATAGAAAGTAAGTCGTAGTACAATTCAAGTTTAAGGTATCGATTATTGACTTTTTACCCTTCTTTGGTGCCTTGGACATGAGCTAGGAACTTAAGATTTTGCATGAAAGGAGGACTAGCAGCCGCGTTGCACGGGAGAATGTGAAAAGTGTTCATGTGTAGTAAAAACCTGAGAAATCCGTCCGTTTTCGTCATTTGTTATCGAATCAACTTAAAGCCAGATCAACTCATTGGCCGCTCTTCTCTCTGAAACGGTTGTACTTATCGTCTGCAAAGCTATGTCGCGTGCTGCGGTATGCGGAGACACTAAAAGCACCATAGTAGAACACACATGAAGCTTCTAAGTTGATGTAATAGCCAGTAAGAAGTAGTACAATTCAAGTTTTAGGTATCGATTATTGACTTTTTAGCTGGCTCTGGTGCCTTGTACATGACCTAGGACCTTAAGATTCTGTATGGAAGGAGGACTAGCAGCCGAGTTGAACGGGCGAATGTAAAAAGTGTTCATATATAGTAAAAACCTGAGAAATCCGTCCGTTTTCGTCATTTGTTATCGAATCGACTTAATGCCAGATCGTCACATTGAACGCTCTTCTCTCTGAAACGGTTGTACTTATCGTCTGCAAAGCTATGTCGCGTGCTGCGGATGCGGAGACACTAAAAGCACCATAGTAGAACACAGATGAAGCTTCTAAGTTGATAAAATAGCCAGTAAGAAGTAGTACAATTCAAGTTTTAGTTATCGATTATTGATTTTTTAACTGGCTTTGGTGCCTTGGACATGAACTAGGACCTTAAGATACTGCTTGATAGGAGGACTAGCAGCCGAGTTGCACGGGAGAATGTGAAAAGCGTTCATATGTAGTAATAATCTGACAAATCCTTCCGTTTTCGTCATTTGTTATCGAATCGACTTAAAGCCAGATCGTCACATTGGCCGCTCTTCTCTCTGAAGCGGTTGTACTTATCGTCTGCAAAGCTATGTCGCGTGCTGCGGTATGTGGAGACACTAAAAGCACTATAGTAGAACACAGATGAAGCTTCTAAGTTGATGTAATAGACAGTAAGAAGTAGTACAATTCAAGTTTTAGGTATCGATTATTGACTTTTTACACTTGTTTGGTGCCTTGGACATGAGCTAGGAACTTAAGATTTTGAATGACAGGAGGACTAGCAGCCGCGTTACACGGGAGAATGTGAAAAGTGTTCATATGTAGTAAAAACCTGAGAAATCCGTCCGTTTTCGTCATTTGTTATCGAATCGACTTAAAGCCAGATCGTCACATTGGCCGCTCTTCTTTCTGAAACGGTTGTACTTATCGTCTGCAAAGCTATGTCGCGTGCTGCGGTATGCGGAGACACTAAAAGCACCATAGTAGAACACAGATGAAGCTTCTAAGTTGATTTAATAGCCCGTAAGAAGTATTACAATTCAAGTTTGAGGTATCGATTATTGACTTTTTTGCTGGCTTTGGTGCCTTGGACATGAGCTAGGACCTTAGGATTCTGCATGAAAGGAGGACTAGCAGCCGAGTTGCACGGGAGAATGTGAAAAGTGTTCATATGTAGTAAAAACTTGAGAAATCCGTCCGTTTTCGTCATTTCTTTATCGAATCGACTTAAAGCCAGATCGCCACATTGGCCGCTCTTCTCTCTGAAACGGTTGTACTTACCGTCTGCAAAGCTGTGTCGCGTGCTGCGGTATGCGGAGACACTAAAAGCACCATAGTAGAACACAGATGAAGCTTCTAAGTTATTGTAATAGACAGTAAGAAGTAGTACAATTCAAGTTTTAGGTATCGATTATTGACTTTTTCCCTTCTTTGGTGCCTTGGACATGAGCTAGGAACTTAAGATTTTTCATGAAAGGAGGACTAGCAACCGCGTTGCACGGGAGAATGTGAAAAGTGATCATATGTAGGAAAAACCTGAGAAATCCGTCCGTTTTCGTCATTTGTTATCGAATCGACTTAACGCCAGATCGTAACATTGGCCGCTCTTCTCTCTGAAACTGTTGTACTTATCGTCTGCAAAGCTATGTCGCGAGCTGTGGTATGCGGAGACACTAAATGCACCATAGTAGAACACACATGAAGCTTCTAAGTTGATGTAATAGCCAGTAAGAAGTAGTACAATTCAAGTTTTAGGTATCGATTATTGACTTTTTACCCATCTTTGGTGCCTTGGACATGAGCTAGGAAATTAAGATTTTGCATGAAAGGAGGACTAGCAGCCGCGTTGCACGGGACAATGTGAAAAGTGTTCATGTGTGGTAAAAACCTGAGAAATCCGTCCGTTTTCGTCATATGTTATCGATTCGACTTAAAGCCAGATCGTCACATTGGCCGCTCTTTTCTCTGAAACTGTTGTACTTATCGTCTGCAAAGCTATGTCGCGTGCTGCGGTATGCGGAGACACTAAAAGCACCATAGTAGAACACAGATGAAGCTTCTAAGTTGATTTAATAGCCCGTAAGAAGTATTACAATTCAAGTTTGAGGTATCGATTATTGACTTTTTTGCTGGCTTTGGTGCCTTGGACATGAGCTAGGACCTTAGGATTCTGCATGAAAGGAGGACTAGCAGCCGAGTTGCACGGGAGAATGTGAAAAGTGATCATATGTAGTAAAAACCTGAGAAATCCGTCCGTTTTCGTCATTTGTTATCGAATCGACTTAAAGCCAGATCGTAACATTGGCCGCTCTTCTCTCTGAAACTGTTGTACTTATCGTCTGCAAAGCTATGTCGCGAGCTGTGGTATGCGGAGACACTAAATGCACCATAGTAGAACACACATGAAGCTTCTAAGTTGATGTAATAGCCAGTAAGAAGTAGTACAATTCAAGTTTTAGGTATCGATTATTGACTTTTTACCCTTCTTTGGTGCCTTGGACATGAGCTAGGAACTTAAGATTTTGCATGAAAGGAGGACTAGCAGCGGCGTTGCACGGGAGAATGTGATAAGTGTTCATGTGTAGTAAGAACCTGAGAAATCCGTCCGTTTTCGTTATTTGTTATCGAATCAACTTAAAGCCAGATCAAAACATTGGCCGCTCTTCTCTCTGAAACGGTTGTACTTATCGTCTGCAAAGCTATGTCGCGTGCTGCGGTATGCGGAGACACTAAAAGCACCATAGTAGAACACACATGAAGCTTCTAAGTTGATGTAATAGCCAGTAAGAAGTAGTACAATTCAAGTTTTAGGTATCGATTATTGACTTTTTAGCTGGCTCTGGTGCCTTGTACATGAGCTAGGACCTTAAGATTCTGTATGGAAGGAGGACTAGCAGCCGAGTTGAACGGGAGAATGTAAAAAGTGTT
Source organism: Schistocerca gregaria (assembly GCF_023897955.1). Lineage (NCBI taxonomy): Eukaryota > Metazoa > Arthropoda > Insecta > Orthoptera > Acrididae > Schistocerca > Schistocerca gregaria. Next base: position 650,224 of record NW_026061881.1, read on the forward strand.
CATATATAGTAAAAACCTGAGAAATCCGTCCGTTTTCGTCATTTGTTATCGAATCGACTTAAAGCCAGATCGTCAGATTGCCCGCTCTTCTCTCTGAAACGGTTGTACTTATCGTCTGCAAAGCTATGTCGCGTGCTGCGGTATGCGGAGACACTAAAAGCACCATAGTAGAACACAGATGAAGCTTCTAAGTTGATGTAATAGCCATTAACAAGTAGTAGAATTGAAGTTTTCGTTATCGAGTATTGACATTTTAACTGGCTTTGGTGCCTTCGACATGAGCTAGGACATTAACACTTTGCATGAAAGGAGGACTAGCAGCCGCGTGGCACGGGAGAATGTGAAAAGTGTTCTTATGTAGTAAAAACCTGAGAAATCCGTCCGTTTTCGTCATTTGTTATCGAATCGACTTAAAGCCAGATCGTCACATTGGCCGCTCTTCTCTTTGAAACGGTTGTACTTATGGTCTACATAGCTATGTCGCGTGCTGCGCTATGCGGAGTCACTAAAAGCACCATAGTAGAACACAGACGAAGCTTCTAAGTTTGTGTAATAGCCAGTAAGCAGTAGTACAATTCAAGTTTTAGGTATCGATTATTTACTTTTTCCCTTCTTTGGTGACTTGGACATGAGCTAGGAACTTAAGATTTTTCATGAAAGGAGGACAAGCAGCCGCGATGCACGGGAGAATGTGAAAAGTGATCATATGTAGTAAAAACCTGAGAAAACCGTCCGTTTTCGACATTTGTTATCGAATCGACTTAAAGCCAGATCGTAACATTGGCCGCTCTTCTCTCTGAAACTGTTGTACTTATCGTCTGCAAAGCTATGTCGCGAGCTGTGGTATGCGGAGACACTAAATGCACCATAGTAGAACACACATGAAGCTTGTAAGTTGATGTAATAGGCAGTAAGAAGTAGTACAATTCAAGTTTTAGGTATCCAATATTGACTTTCTAACTTGCTTTAGTGCCTTGGACATGAGCTAGGACCTTAAGATTCTGCATGAAAGGAGGACCGGCAGCCGAGCTGCATGGGAGATTGTGAAAAGTGTTCATATGTAGTAAAAACCTGAGAAATCCGTCCGATTTCGTCATTTGTTATCGAATCGACTTAAAGCCTGATCGTCACATTGGCTGCTCTTCTCTCTGAAACGGTTACATTTATCGACTGCAAAGCTGTGTCGCGTGCTGCGGTAAGCGGAGACACTAAAAGCACCATAGTAGAACACAGATGAAGCTTCTAGGTTGATGTAATAGCCAGTAAGAAGTAATACAATTCAAGTTTTAGGTATCGATTATTGAATTTTACCCTTCTTTGGTGCCTTGGACATAAGCCAGGAACATAAGATTTTGCATGAAAGGAGGACTAGCAGCCGCGTTGCACGGGAGAATGTGATAAGTGTTCATATGTAGTAAAAACCTGAGAAATCCGTCCGTTTTCGTCATATGTTATCGAAGCGACTTAAAGCCAGATCGCCACATTGGCCGCTCTTCTCTCAGAAACTGTTGTACTTATCGTCTGGAAAGCTATGTCGCGTGCTGCGGTATGCGGAGACACTAAAAGCACCATAGTAGAACACACGTGAAGCTTCTAAGTTGATGTAATAGCCAGTAAGAAGTAGTACAATTCAAGATGTAGGTATCGATTATTGACTTTTTAGCTGGCTCTGGTGCCTTGTACATAAGCTAGGACCTTAAGATTCTGTATGGAAGGAGGACTAGCAGCCGAGTTGAACGGGAGAATGTAAAAAGTGTTCATATATAGTAAAAACCTAAAGAAATCCGTCCGTTTTCGTCATTTGTTATCGAATCGACTTATAGCCAGATCGTCACATTGCCCGCTCTTCTCTCTGAAACGGTTGTACTTATCGTCTCCAAAGCTATGTGGCGTGCTGCGGTATGCGGAGACACTAAAAGCACCATAGTAGAACACAGATGAAGCTTCTAAGTTGATGTAATAGCCAGTAAGAAGTAGTAGAATTCAAGTTTTAGGTATCGATTATTGACTTTTTACCCTTCTTTGTTGCCTTGGACATGAGCTAGGAACTTAAGATTTTGCATGAAAGGAGGACTAGCAGCCGCGTTGCATGGGAGAATGTGAAAAGTGTTCATATGTATTAAAAACCTGAGAAATCTGTCCGTTTTCGTCATTTGTTATCGAATCGACTTAAAGCCAGATCGTCACATTGGCCGCTCTTTTGTAAGAAACGGTTACATTTATCGTCTGCAAAGCTATGTCGCGTGCTGCGGTATGCGGAGACACTAAAAGCACCATAGTAGAACACAGATGAAGCTTCTAAGTTGATGTAATAGCCAGTAAGAAGTAGTACAATTCAAGTTTTAGGTATCGATTATTGACATTTTATCTGGCTTTTGTGCCTTGTACATGAGCTACGACCTAAAGATTCTGTATGGAAGGAGGACTAGCAGCCGAGTTGCACGGGAGAATGTGAAAAGTGTTCATATGTAGTAAAAACCTGAGAAATCCGTCCGTTTTCGTCATATGTTATCGAAGCGACTAAAAGCCAGATCGTCACATTGGCCGCTCTTCTCTCTGAAACTGTTGTACTTATCGTCTGGAAAGCTATGTCGCGTGCTGCGGTATGCGGAGACACTAAAAGCACCATAGTAGAACACACGTGAAGCTTCTAAGTTGATGTAATAGCCAATAAGAAGTAGTACAATTCAAGATGTAGGTATCGATTATTGACTTTTTAGCTGGCTCTGGTGCCTTGTACATGAGCTAGGACCTTAAGATTCTGTATGGAAGGAGGACTAGCAGCCGAGTTGAACGGGAGAATGTAAAAAGTGTTCATATATAGTAAAAACCTAAAGAAATCCGTCCGTTTTCGTCATTTGTTATCGAATCGACTTATAGCCAGATCGTCACATTGCCCGCTCTTCTCTCTGAAACGGTTGTACTTATCGTCTCCAAAGCTATGTCGCGTGCTGCGGTATGCGGAGACACTAAAAGCACCATAGTAGAACACAGATGAAGCCTCTAAGTTGATGTAATAGCCATTAAGAAGTAGTAGAATTGAAGTTTTAGTTATCGAGTATTGACTTTTTAACTGGCTTTGGTGCCTTCGACATGAGCTAGGACATTAACACTTTGCATGAAAGGAGGACTAGCAGCCGCGTGGCACGGGAGAATGTGAAAAGTGTTCTTATGTAGTAAATATCTGTGAAACCCGTCCGTTTTCGTCATTTGTTATCGAATCGACTTAAAGCCAGATCGTCACATTGGCCGCTCTTCTCTTTGAAACGGTTGTACTTATGGTCTACAAAGCTATGTCGAGTGCTGCGCTATGCGGAGTCACTAAAAGCACCATAGTAGAACACAGACGAAGCTTCTAAGTTTGTGTAATAGCCAGTAAGAAGTAGTACAATTCAAGTTTTAGGTATCGATTATTGACTTTTTCCCTTCTTTGGTGCCTTGGACATGAGCTAGAAACTTAAGATTTTTCATGAAAGGAGGACAAGCAGCCGCGAAGCACGGGAGAATGTGAAATGTGATCATATGTAGTAAAATCCTGAGAAATCCGTCCGTTTTCGTCATTTGTTATCGAATCGACTTAAAGCCAGATCGTAACATTGGCCGCTCTTCTCTCTGAAACTGTTGTACTTATCGTCTGCAAAGCTATGTCGTGAGCTGTGGTATGCGGAGACACTAAATGCACCATAGTAGCACACACATGAAGCTTCTAAGTTGATGTAATAGCCAGTAAGAAGTAGTACAATTCAAGTTTTAGGTATCGATTATTGACTTTTTACCCTTCTTTGGTGCCTTTGACATGAGCTAGGAACTTAAGATTTTGCATGAAAGGAGTACTAGCAGCCGCGTTGCGTGGGAGAATGTGAGAAGGGTTCATATGTAGTAAAAACCTGAGAAATCTGTCCGTTTTCGTCATTTGTTATCGAATCGACTAAAAGGCAGATCGTCACATTGGCCGCTCTTCTCTTTGAAACGGTTGTACTTATGGTCTACAAAGCTATGTCGCGTGCTGCGCTATGCGGAGTCACTAAAAGCACCATAGTAGAACACAGACGAAGCTTCTAAGTTTGTGTAATAGCCAGTAAGAATTAGTACAATTCAAGTTTTAGGTATCGATTATTGACTTTTTCCCTTCTTTGGTGCCTTGGACATGAGCTAGGAACTTAAGATTTTTCATGAAAGGAGGACAAGCAGCCGCGATGCACGGGAGAATGTGAAAAGTGATCATATGTAGTAAAAACCTGAGAAATCCGTCCGTTTTCGTCATTTGTTATCGAATCGACTTAAAGCCAGACCGTAACATTGGCCGCTCTTCTCTCTGAAACTGTCGTACTTATCGTCTGCAAAGCTATGTCGCGAGCTGTGGTATGCGGAGACACTAAATGCACCATAGTAGAACACACATGAAGCTTCTAAGTTGATGTAATAGCCAGTAAGAAGTAGTACAATTCAAGTTTTAGGTATCGAATATTGACTTTTTAGCTTGCTTTAGTGCCTTGGACATGAGCTAGGACATTAAGATTCTGCATGAAAGGAGGACCGCCAGCCAAGTTGCATGGGAGATTGTGAAAAGTGTTCATATGTAGTAAAAACCTGAGAAATCCGTCCGATTTCGTCATTTGTTATCGAATCGACTTAAAGCCAGATCGTCACATTGGCCGCACTTATGTCTGAAACGGTTACATTTATCGACTGCAAAGCTATGTCGCGTGCTGCAGTATGCGGAGACACTAAAAGCACCATAGTAGAACACAGATGAAGCTTCTAGGTTGATGTAATAGCCAGTAAGAAGTAATATAATTCAAGTTTTAGGTATCGATTATTGAATTTTACCCTTCTTTGGTGCCTTGGACCTAAGCCTGGAACATAAGATTTTGCATGAAAGGAGGACTAGCAGCCGCGTTGCATGGGAGAATGTGAAAAGTGTTCATATGTAGTAAAAACCTGAGAAATCCGTCCGTTATCGTCATTTGTTATCGAATCGACCTAAAGCCAGATCAACACATTGGCCGCTCTTCTCTCTGAAACGGTTGTACTTATTGTCTGCAAAGCTATGTCGAGTGCTGCGGTATGCGGAGACACTAAAAGCACCATAGTAGAACACAGATGAAGCTTCTAAGTTGATGTAATAGCCAGTAAGAAGTAGTAGAATTCAAGTTTTAGGTATCGATTATTGACTTTTTACCCTCCTTTGTTGCCTTGGACATGAGCTAGGAACTTAAGATTTTGCATGAAAGGAGGACTAGCAGCCGCGTTGCATGGGAGAATGTGAAAAGTGTTCATATGTAGTAAAAACCTGAGAAATCTGTCCGTTTTCGTCATTTGTTATCGAATCGACTCAAAGCCAGATCGTCACATTGGCCGCACTTTTGTCTGAAACGGTTACATTTATCGTCTGCAAAGCTATGTCGCGTGCTGCGGTATGCGGAGACACTAAAAGCACCATAGTAGAACACAGATGAAGCTTCTAAGTTGATGTTATAGCCAATAAGAAGTAGTACAATTCAAGTTTTAGGTATCGATTATTGACTTTTTATCTGGCTTTTGTGCCTTGTACATGAGCTAGGACCTAAAGATTCTGTATGGAAGGAGGACTAGCAGCCGAGTTGCACGGGAGAATGTGAAAAGTGTTCTTATGTAGTAAAAACCTGAGAAATCCCTCCGTTTTCGTCATATGTTATCGAAGCGACTTAAAGCCAGATCGTCACATTGGCCGCTCTTCTCTCTGAAACTGTTGTACTTATCGTCTGGAAAGCTATGTCGCGTGCTGCGGTATGCGGAGACACTAAAAGCACCATAGTAGAACACACATGAAGCTTCTAAGTTGATGTAATAGCCAGTAAGAAGTAGTACAATTCAAGTTTTAGGTATCGATTATTGACTTTTTAGCTGGCTCTGGTGCCTTGTACATGAGATAGGACCTTATGATTCTGTATGGAAGGAGGACTAGCAGCCGAGTTGCACGGGAGAATGTGAAAAGTGTTCCTATGTAGTAAAAACCTGAGAAATCCGTCCGTTTTCGTCATATGTAATCGAATCGACTTAAATCCAGATCGTCACATTGCCCGCTCTTCTCTCTGAAACTGTTGTACTTATCGTCTGCAAAACCATGTCGCGAGCTGTGGTATGCGGAGACACTAAATGCACCATAGTAGAACACACATGAAGTTTCTAAGTTGATGTAATAGCCAGTAAGAAGTAGTACAATTCAAGTTTTAGGTATCGATTATTGACTTTTTAACTGGCTTTGGTGCCTTGGACATGAGCTAGGACATTAACACTTTGCATGAAAGGAGGACTAGCAGCCGCGTGGCACGGGAGAATGTGAAAAGTGTTCATATGTAGTAAAAACCTGAGAAATCCGTCCGTTTTCCTCATTTGTAATCGAATCAACTTAAAGCCAGATTGTCACATTGGCTGCTCTTCTGTCTGAAACGGTTACATTTATCGTCTGCAAAGCAATGTCGCCTGCTGCGGTATGCGGAGACACTAAAAGCACCATAGTAGAACACAGATATAACATGTAAGTTGATGTAATAGCCAGTAAGAAGTAGTACAATTCAAGTTTTAGGTATCGATTATTGACTTTTTACCCATCTTTGGTGCCTTGGACATGAGCTAGGAACTTAAGATTCTGCATGAAAGGAGGACTAGCAGCCGCGTTGCATGGGAGAATGTGAAAAGTGTTCATATGTAGTAAAAACTTGAGAAATCCGTCCGATTTCGTCATTTGTTATCGAATCAACTTAAAGCCAGATTGTCACATTGGCCGCACTTATGTCTGAAACGGTTACATTTATCGACTGCAAAGCTATGTCGCGTGCTGCGGTATGCGGAGACACTAAAAGCACCATAGTAGAACACACAAGAAGCTTCTAACTTGATGTAATATCAAGTAAGATGTAGTACAATTCAAGTTTTAGGTATCGATAATCGACTTTTTAGCTTGCTTTAGTGCCTTGGACATGAGCTAGGACCTTAAGATTCTGCATGAAAGGAGGACCGGCAGCCGAGTTGCATGGGAGATTGTGAAAAGTGTTCATATGTAGTAAAAACCTGAGAAATCCGTCCGATTTCATCATTTGTTATCGAATCGACTTAAAGCCAGATCGTCACATTGGCCGCACTTATGTCTGAAACGGTTACATTTATCGACTGCAAAGCTATGTCGCGTGCTGCGGTATGCGGAGACACTAAAAGCACCATAGTAGAACACAGATGAAGCTTCTAGGTTGATGTAATAGCCAGTAAGAAGTAATACAATTCAAGTTTTAGGTATCGATTATTGAATTTTACCCTTCTTTGGTGCCTTGGACATAAGCCAGGAACTTAAGATTTTGCATGAAAGGAAGACTAGCAGCCGCGTTGCATGGGAGAATGTGAAAAGTGTTCATATGTAGTAAAAACCTGAGAAATCCGTCCGTTTTCGTCATTTGTTATCGAATCGACCTAAAGCCAGATCAACACATTGGCCGCTCTTCTCTCTGAAACGGTTGTACTTATTGTCTGCAAAGCTATGTCGAGTGCTGCGGTATGCGGAGACACTAAAAGCACCATAGTAGAACACAGATGAAGCTTCTAAATTGATGTAATAGCCATTAAGAAGTAGTAGAATTGAAGTTTTAGTTGTCGATTATTGACTTTTTAACTGGCTTTGGTGCCTTAGACATGAGCTAGGAACTTAAGAATTTGCATGAAAGGAGGACTAGCAGCCGCGTTGCGTGGGAGAATGTGAAAAGTGTTCATATGTAGTAAAAACCTGAGAAATCTGTCCGTTTTCGTCATTTGTTATCGAATCGACTTAAAGCCAGATCGTCACATTGGGCGCACTTTTGTCTGAAACGGTTACATTTATCGACTGCAAAGCTATCTCGCGTCTGCGGTATGCGGAGACACTAAAAGCACCATAGTAGAACACAGATGAAGCTTCTAGGTTGATGTAATAGCCAGTAAGAAGTAATACAATTCAAGTTTTAAGTATCGATTATTGAATTTTACCCTTCTTTGGTGCCTGGGACATAAGCCAGGAACTTAAGATTTTGCATGAAAGGAAGACTAGCAGCCGCGTTGCATGGGAGAATGTGAAAAGTGTTCATATGTAGTAAAAACCTGAGAAATCCGTCCGTTTTCGTCATTTGTTATCGAATCGACCTAAAGCCAGATCAACACATTGGCCGCTCTTCTCTCTGAAACAGTTGTACTTATCGTCTGCAAAGCTATGTCGCGAGCTGTGATATGCGGAGACACTAAATGCATCATAGTAGAACACACATGACGCTTCTAAGTTGATGTAATAGCCAGTAAGAAGTAGTACAATTCAAGTTTTAGGTATCGATTATTTACTATTTACCCTTCTTTGGTGCCTTGGACATGAGCTAGGAACTTAAGATTCTGTATAGAAGGAGGACTAGCTGCCGTGTTGCACGGGAGAATGTGAAAAGTGTTCATATGTATTAAAAACCTGAGAAATCCGTCCGTTTTCGTCATTTGTTATCGAATCGACTTAAAGCCAGATCGTCACATTGCCCGCTTTTCTCTCTGAAACGGTTGTACTTATCGTCTGCAAAGCTATGTCGCGTGCTGCGGTATGCGGAGACACTAAAAGCACCATAGTAGAACACAGATGAAGATTCTAAGTTGAGGTAATAGCCAGTAAGAAGTAGTACAATTCAAGTTTTGGGTATCGATTATTGACTTTTTACCCTCTTTGGTGCCTTAGACATGAGCTAGGAACTTAAGATTTTGCATGAAAGGAGGACTAGCTGCCGCGTTGCACGGGAGAATGTGAAAAGTGTTCAAATGAAGTAAAAACCTGAGAAATCCGTCCGTTTTCGTCATTTGTTATCGAATCGAGTTAAAGCCAGATCGTCACATTGGCCGCTCCTCTGTCTGAAATGTTTACATTTATAATCTGCAAAGTTATGTCGCGAGCTGCGGTATGTGGAGACACTAAAAGCACCATAGTAGAACTTAGATGAAGCTTCTAAGTTGATGTAATAGCCAGTAAGAAGTAGTACAATTCAAGTTTTAGGTATCGATTATTGACTTTTAGCTGGCTTTGGTGGCTTGGACATGAGCTAGGACCTTAAGATTCTGCATGAAAGGAGGACTAGCAGCCGAGTTGCACGGGATAATGTGAGAAGTGTTCATATGTAGTAACAACATGAGAAATCCGTCCGTTTTAGTCATTTGTTTTCGAATCGACTTAAAGCCAGATCGTCACATTGGCCGCTCATCTCTCTGAAACTGTTGTACTTATCGGCTGCAAAGCTATGGCGCGTGCTGCGGTATGCGGAGACACTATAAGCACCATAGTAGAACACAGATGAAGCTTCTAAGTTGCTGTAATAGCCAGTAAGATGTAGTACAGTTCAATTTTTAGGTATCTATTATTGACTTATTACCCTTCTTTGGTGCCTTGGACATGAGCTAGGAATTTAAGATTTTGCATGAAAGGAGGACTAGCAGCCGCGGTGCACGGGAGAATGTGAAAAGTGTTCATATGTAGTAAAAACCTGAGAAATTCGTCCGTTTTCATCATTTGTTATCGAATCGACTTAAAGCCAGATCGACACATTGGCCGCTCTTCTCTCTGAAACGGTTGTACTTACCGTCTGCAAAGCTGTGTCGCGTGCTGCGGTATGCGGAGACACTAAAAGCACAATAGTAGAACACAGATGAAGCTTCTATGTTGAGGTAATACCCACTAAGAAGTAGTACAATTCAAGTTTTGGGTATCGACTATTGACTTTTTACTCTCTTTGGTGCCTTGGACATGAGCTAGGAACTTAAGATTTTGCATGAAAGGAGGACTAGCAGCCGCGTTGCACGGGAGAATGTGAAAAGTGTTCATATGTATTAAAAACCTGAGAAATCCGTCCGTTTTCGTCATTTGTTATCGAATCGACTTAAAGCCAGATCGTCACGTTGGCCGCTCTTCTGTCTGAAACGGTTACATTTATCGTCTGCAAAGCTATGTCGCGTGCTGCGGTATGCGGAGACACTAAAAGCACCATAGTAGAACACAGGTGAAGCTTCTAAGTTGATGTAATAACTAGTAAGAAGTAGTACAATTCAAGTTTTAGGTATCAACTATTAACTTTTACCCTTCTTTGGTGTCTTGCACATGAGCTAGGAACTTAAGATTTTGCATGAAAAGAGGACTTGCAGCCGCCTTACACGGGAGAATGTGAAAAGTGTTCATATGTAGTAAAAACTTGAGAAATCCGTCCGTTTTCGTCAATTGTTATCGAATCAACTTAATGCCGGATTGTCAAATTGGCCGCTCTTCTGTCTGAAACGGTTACATTTATCGTCTGCAAAGCAATGTCGCGTGCTGCGGTATGCGTTGACAATAAAAGCACCATAGTAGAACACAGATGAAGCTTCTAAGTTGATGTAATAGCCAGTAAGAAGTAGTACAATTAAAGTTTTAGGTATTGATTATTGACTATTTAGCTGGCTTTGGTGCCTTGGACATGAGCTAAGACCTTAAGATTCTGCATGAGAGGAGAACTAGCAGCCGCGTTCACGGGAGAATGTGAGAAGTTTTCATATGTAGTAACAACATGAGAAATCCGTCCGTTTTAGTCATTTGTTTTCGAATCGACTTAATGCCAGATCGTCACATTGGCCGCTCTTCTCTCTGAAACGGTTGTACTTATCGTCTGCAAAGCTATGTCGCGTGCTGCGGTATGCGGAGACACTAAAAGCACCATAGTAGAACTTAGATGAAGCTTCTAAGTTATTGTAATAGGCAGTAAGAGGTAGTACAATTCAAGTTTTAGGTATCGATTATTGACTTTTTACCCTTCTTTGGTGCCTTGGAAATGAGCTAAGACCTTAAGATTCTGCATGAGAAGAGGACTAGCAGCCGCGTTGCATGGGAGAATGTGAAAAGTGTTCATATGTTTGAAAAACCTGAGAAATCCGTCCGTTTTCGTCATTTGTTATCGAATCGACTTAAAGCCAGATCGTCACGTTGGCCGCTCTTCTGTCTGAAACGGTTACATTTATCGTCTGCAAAGCAATGGCGTCTGCTGCGGTATGCGGAGACACTAAAAGCACCATAGTAGAACACAGATGAAGCTTCTAAGTTGATGTAATAGCCAGTAAGAAGTAGTACAGTTCAATTTTTAGGTATCGATTATTGACTTTTTACACTTCTTTGGTGCCGTGGACGTGAGCTACGAACTTAAGATTTTGCATGAAAGGAGGACTAGCAGCCGCGTTGCACGGGAGAATGTGAAAAGCGTTCATATGAAGTAAAAACCTGAGAAATCCGTACGTTTTCGTCATTTGTTATCGAATCGACTTAAAGCCAGACAGTCACTTTGGCCGCTTTCTGTCTGAAACGGTTACATTTATCGCCTGCAAAGCTATGTCGTTTGCTGCGGTATGCGGAGACACTTAAAGCACCATAGTAGAACACAGATGAAGCTTCTAAGTTGATGTAATAGCGAGTAAGGAATCCTTGAACATGAGCTTGAACTTAAGATTTTCATGAAAGGAGGACTAGCAGCCGCGTTGCACGAGAGAATGTGAGAAGTGTTCATATCAAGTAACAACATGAGAAATACGTCCGTTTTCGTCATTTGTTTTCGAATTGACTTAATGCCAGATCGTCACATTGGCCGCTCTTCTCTCTGAAACGTTTGTACTTATCGTCTGCAAAGCTATGTCGCGTGCTGCGGTATGCGGAGACACTAAAAGCACCATAGTAGAACACATATGAAGCTTCTAAGTTTATGTAATAGCCAGTAAGAAGTAGTACAATTCAAGTTTTAGGTATCGATTATTGACTTTTTACCCTCCTTTGGTGCCTTGGACATGAGCTAGGAACTTAAGATTTTGCATGAAAGAAGGACTAGCAGCCGCGTTGCACGGTAGAATGTGAGAAGTGTTCATATGTAGTAACAACATGAGAAATCCGTCCGTTTTAGTCACTTGTTTTCGAATCGACTTAAAGCCAGATCGTCACATTGGACGCTCTTCCCTCTGAAACGGTTGTACTTATCGTCTGCAAAGCTATGTCGCGTGCTGCGGTATGCGGAGACACTGAAAGCACCATAGCAGAACACAGATGAAGCTTCTAAGTTGAGGTAATAGCCAGTAAGAAGTAGTACAATTCAAGTTTTGGGTATCGATTATTAACTTTTTACCCTCTTTGGTGCCTTGGACATGAGCTAGGAACTTAAGATTTTGCATGAAAGGTGGACTAGCAGCCGCGTTGCACGGGAGAATGTGAAAAGTGTTCATATGTAGTAAAAACCTTAGAAGTTCGTCCGTTTTCGTCATTTGTTATCGAATCGACTTAAAGCAACATCGTCACATTGGCCGCACTTCTGTCCGAAACGGTTACATTTATCGTCTGCAAAGCTATGTCGCATCTGCGGCATGCGGAGACACTAAAAGCACCATAGTAGAACACAAATGAAGCTTCTAAGTTGATGTAATAGCCAGGAAGAAGTAGTAAAATTCAAGTTTAGGTATCGATTATTGACTTTTTACCCTTTTTTGGTGCCTTGGACATGAGCTAGGAACTTAAGATTTTGCATGAAAGGAGGACTAGCAGCCGCGTTGCACGAGAGAATGTGAAAAGTGTTCATATGTAGTAAAAACCTGAGAAATTCGTCCGTTTTCATCATTTGTTTTGGAATCGACTTAAAGCCAGATCGTCAAAATGGCCGCTCTCCTCTTTGAAACGGTTGTACTTATCGTCTGCAAAGCTATGTCGCGTGCTGCGGTATGCGGAGACACTAAAAGCACCATAGTAGAACACAGATGAACCTTCTAATTTGATGTAATAGCAAGTAAGAAGTAGTACAATTCAAGTTTTAGGTATCGATTATTGACTTTTTACCCTTCTTTGGTGCCTTGGACATGAGGTAGGAACTTAAGATTTTGAATGAAAGGAGGACTAGCAGCCGCGTTGCACGGGAGAATGTGAAAAGTGTTCATATATAGTAAATACCTGAGAAATCCGTCCGTTTTCGTCATTTGTTATTGAATTGACTTAAAGCCAGATCGTCACATTGGCCGCAGTTCTGTCTGACAAGGTTGCATTTATCGTCTGCAAAGCTATGTCGCGTGATTCGGTAAGCGGAGACACTAAAAGCACCATAGTAGAACACAGATTAAGCTTCTAAGTTGATGTAATAACCAGTAAGAAGTATTACAGTTCAAGTTTTATATATCGATTATTGACTTTTTACCCTTCTTTGATGCCTTGGACATGAGCTAGGAACTTAAGATTTGACATGAAAGGAGGACTAGCAGCCGCGTTGCATGTGAGAATGTTTAAAGTGTTCATATGTAGGAAAAACCTGAGATATCCGTCAGTTTTCGTCATTTGTTTTGGAATCGACTTAAAGCCAGATCGTCAAATTGGCCGCTCTCCTTTCTGAAACGGTTGTACTTATCGTCTGCAAAGCTATGTCGCGTGCTGCGGTATGCGGAGACACTAAAAGCACCATAGTAGAACACAGATGAACCTTCTAAGTTGATGTAATAGCAAGTAAGAAGTAGTACAATTCAAGTATTAGGTATCGATTATTGACTTTTTAGTTGGCTTTGGTGCCTTGAACATGAGCTAGGAACTTAATATTTTGCATGAAAGGAGCACTAGAAGCCGCGTTGCACGGGAGAATGTGAAAAGTGTTCATATGTAGTAAAAACCTGAGAAATCCGTCCGTTTTCGTCATTTGTTATCGAATCGACTTAAAGCCAGATCGTCACATTGGCCGCTCTTCTGTCTGAAACGGTTACATTTATCGTCTGCAAAGTTATGTCACGAGCTGCGGTATGCCGAGACACTAAAAGCTCCATTGTAGAACACAGATGAAGCTTCTAAGTTTAGGTAATAGCCAGTAAGAAGTAGTACAATTCAAGTTTTAGGTATCGATTATTGACTTTTTACCCTTCATTGGTGCCTTGGACATGAGCTAGGAACTTAAGATTTTGAATGAAATGAGGACTAGCAGCCGCGTTGCATGTGAGAATGTTTAAAGTGTTCATATGTAGGAAAAACCTGAGATATCCGTCCGTTTTCGTCATTTGTTTTGGAATCGACTTAAAGCCAGATCGTCAAATTGGCCGCTCTCCTCTCTGAAACGGTTGTACTTATCGTCTGCAAAGCTATGTCGCGTGATTCGGTATGCGGAGACACTAAAAGCACCATAGTAGAACACAGATTAAGCTTCTAAGATGATGTAATAACCAGTAAGAAGTATTACAGTTCAAGTTTTATGTATCGATTATTGACTTTTTACCCTTCTTTGGTGCCTTGGACATGAGCTAGGAACTTAAGATTTTGCATTAAAGGAGGACTAGCAGCCGCGTTGCAAGGGAGAATGTGAAAAGTGTTCATATGTTGGAAAAACCTGAGAAATCCGTCCGTTTTCGTCATTTGTTATCGAATCGACTTAAAGCCAGATCGTCACATTGGCCGCTCTTCTGTCTGAAACGGTTACATTTTTCGTCTGCAAAGATATGTCGCGTACTGCGGTATGCCGAGACACTAAAAGCACCATAGTAGAACACAAATCAAGCTTCTAAGTTGATGTAATAGCCAGTAAGAAGTAGTACAATTCAAGTTTCATGTATCGATTATTGACTTTTTACCCTTCTTTGGTGCCTAGGACATGAGCTAGGAACATTAGATTCTGCATGAAAGGAGGACTTGAAGCCGCGTTGCATGGGATAATGTAAAAAGTGTTCATTTGTAGTAAAAACCTGAGAAATCCGTCCGTTTTCGTCATTTGTTATCGAATCGACTGAAAGCATCATCGTCACTTTGGCCGCACTTCTGTCCGAAACGGCTACATTTATCTTCTGCAAAGCTATGTCGCGTGCTGCGGTATGCGAAGACACTAAACGCACCATAGTAGAACACAAATGAAGCTTCTAAGTTGATGTAATAGCCAGTAAGAAGTAGTACAATTCAAGTTTTAGGTATCGATTATTGACTATTTACCCTTCTTTGGTGCCTTGGACATGAGCTAGGAACATAAGATTCTGCATGAAAGGAGGACTAGCAGCCGCGTTGCATGGGAGAATGTTTAAAGTGTTCATATGTTGGAAAAACCTGAGAAATCCGTCCGTTTTCGTCATTTGTTATCGAATCGACTTAAAGCCAGATCGTAACGTTGGCCGCTCTTCTGTATGAAACGGTTACATTTATCGTCTGTAAAGCTATGTCGCGTGCTGCGGTATGCGGAGACACAAAAAGCACCATAGTAGAACACAGGTGAAGCTTCTAAGTTGATGTAATAACCTGTAAGAAGTAGTACAATTCAAGTTTTAGGTATCGATTATTGACTTTTTGCCCTTCTTTGGTGCCTTGGACATGAGCTAGGAACTTAAGATTTTGCATTAAAGGAGGACTAGCAGCCGCGTTGCAAGGGAGAATGTGAAAAGTGTTCATATGTTGGAAAAACCTGAGAAATCCGTCCGTTTTCGTCATTTGTTATCGAATCGACTTAAAGCCAGATCGTCACATTGGCCGCTCTTCTGTCTGAAACGGTTACATTTTTCGTCTGCAAAGACATGTCGCGTACTGCGGTATGCCGAGACACTAAAAGCACCATAGTAGAACACAAATGAAGCTTCTAAGTTGATGTAATAGCCAGTAAGAAGTAGTACAATTCAAGTTTCATGTATCGATTATTGACTTTTTACCCTTCTTTGGTGCCTAGGACATGAGCTAGGAACATTAGATTCTGCATGAAAGGAGGACTTGAAGCCGCGTTGCACGGGATAATGTAAAAAGTGTTCATTTGTAGTAAAAACCTGAGAAATCCGTCCGTTTTCGTCATTTGTTATCGAATCGACTTAAAGCCAGATCGTCAAATTGGCCGCTCTTCTCTCTGAAATGGTTGTACTTATCGTCTGCAAAGCTGTGTCGCGTGCTGCGGTGTGCGGAGACACTAAAAGCACCATAGTAGAACACAGATTAAGCTTCTAAGTTGATGTAATAACCAGTAAGAAGTATTAAAGTTCAAGGTTTTTATATCGATTATTGACTTTTTACCCTTCTTTGGTGCCTTGGACATGAGCTAGGAACTTAAGATTTTGCATTAAAGGAGAACTAGCAGCCGCGTTGCAAGGGAGAATGTGAAAAGTGTTCATATGTAGTAAAAACCTGAGAAATCAGTCCGTTTTCGTCATTTGTTATCGAATCGACTTAAAGCCATATCGTCACATTGGCCGCTCTTCTGTCTGAAACGGTTAAATTTTTCGTCTGCTAAGATATTTTGTGCTGCGGTATGCGGAGACACTAAAAGCACCATAGTAGAACACAGATGAAGCTCCTAAGTCGATGTAATAGCCAGTAAGAAGTAGTACAATTCAAGTTTCAGGTATCGATTATTGAATTTTACCCTTCTTTGGTGCCTTGGACATGAGCTAGGAACTTAAGATTTTTCTTGAAAGGAGGACTAGCAGCCGCGTTGCACGGGAGAATGAGGAAAGTGTTCATATGTAGTAAAAACCTCAGAAATCCGTCCGTTTTCGTCATTTGTTATCGAATCGACTTAAGGCCAGATCGTCACATTGGCCGCTCTTCTGTCTGAAACGGTTACATTTATCGTCTGCAAATCTATGTCGCGTAATTCGGTATGCGGAGACACTAAAAGCACCATAGTAGAACACAGATGAAGCTTCTAAGTTGATGTAATAGCCAGTAAGAAGTAGTACCATTCAAGTTTTAGGTATCGATTGTTGACTTTTTACCCTTCTTTGGTGCCTTCTACATGAGCTGGGAACTTAAGGTTTTGCATGAAAGGAGGACTAGCAGCCGCGTTGCACGGGAGAATGTGAGAAGTGTTCATATCTAGTAAAACCCTGAGAAACCCGTCCGTGTTCGTCATTTGTATTCGAATCGACTTAAAGCCATATCGTCACATTGGCAGCTCTTCTCTCTGAAACGGTTGTACTTATCGCCTGCAAAGCAATGTCGCGTGCTGCGGTATGTGGAGACACTAAATGCACCATAGTAGAACACAGATGAAACTTCTAAGTTGATGTAATAGCCAGTAAGAAGTAGTACAATTCAAGTTTTAGCTATCGATTATTGACTTTTTACCCTTCTTTGGCGCCTAGGACATGAGCTAGGAACATAAGACTTTGCATGAAAGGAGGACTAGCAGCCGAGATGCACGGGAGAATGTGAAAAGTGTTCATATGTAGTAAAAACCTAAGAAATCCGTCCGTTTTCATCATTTGTTATCGAATCGACTTAAAGCCAGATCGTCACATTGGCCGCACTTCAGTCTGAAACGGTTACATTTATCGTCTGCAAAGCTATGTCGCGTGCTGCGGTGTGCGGAGACACTAAACTCACCATAGTAAACACAGATGAAGCTTCTAAGTTGATGTAATAACCAGTAAGAAGTAGTACAATTCAAGTTTTAGGTATCGATTATTGACTTTTTACCCTTTTTGGGTGCCTTGGACATGAGGTAGGAACTTAAGATTTTGCATGAAAGGAGGACTAGCAGCCGCGTTGCACGGGAGAGTGTGGAAAGTGTTCATAAGTAGTAAAAACCTGAGAAATATGTCTGTTTTCGTCATTTGTTTTCGAATCGACTTAAAGCAAGATCGTCACATTGGCCGCTCTCCTCTCTGAAACGGTTGTACTTATCGTCTGCAAAGCTATGTCGCGTGCTGCGGTATGCGGAGACACTAAAAGCACCATAGTAGAACACAGATGAAGCTACTAAGTTGATGTAATAAGCAGGAAGAAGTAGTACAATTCTAGTTTTAGTTATGGATTATTGACTTTTTACACTTCTTTGGTGCCTTGGACATGAGCTAGGAACTTAAGATCTTGCATGAAAGGAGGACTAGCAGCCGCGTAGCACGAGAGAATGAGAAAAGTGTTCATATGTATTAAAAACCTAAGAAATCCGTCTGTTTTCGTCATTTGTTATCGAATCGACTAAAAGCCAGATCGTCACATTGGCCGCTTTTTTCTCTGAAACGGTTGTACCTATCGTCTGCAAGGCTATGTCGCGTGGTCCGGTATGCGGGGACACTAAAAGCACCATAGTAGAACACAGCAGAAGCTTCTAAGTTGATGTAATAGCCAGTAAGAAGTAGTACAGTTCAAGTTTTAGGTATCGATTATTGACTTTTTAGCTATCTTTGGTGCCTTGAACATGAGCTAGGACCTTAAGATTTTGCATTAAAGGAGGACTAGCAGCCGCGTTGCAAGGGAGAATGTGAAAAGTGTTCATATGTAGTAAAAACCTGAGAAATCTGTCCGTTTTCGTCATTTGTTATCGAATCGACTTAAAGCTAGATCGTCACATTGGCCGCTCTTCTGTCTGAAACGGTTACATTTATCGTCTGCAAAGCTATGTCGTGTGCTGCGGTATGTGGAGACACTAAAAGCACCATAGTAGAACACAGCAGAAGCTTCTAATTTGATGTAATAGCCAGTAAGAAGTAGTACAGTTCAAGTTTTAGGTATCGATTATTGACTTTTTAGCTGGCATTGGTTCCTTGGACATGAGCTAGGACCTTAAGATTCTGCATGAAAAGAGGACTAGTAGCCGCGTTGCACGGGAGAATGTTACAAGTGTTCATATGTAGTAAAAACCTGAGAAATCTGTCCGTTTTCGTCATTTGTTATCGAATCGACTTAAAGCCAGATCGTCACATTGGCCGCAGTTCTGTCTGAAACGGTTACATTTATCGTCTGCAAAGCTTAGCGCGTGCTGCGGTATGCAGAGACACTAAAAGCACCATAGTAGAACACAGATGAAGCTTCTAAGTTGATGTAATAGCCAGTAAGAAGTAGTAAAATTCAAGTTTTATTTGTCGATTATTCACTTTTTAGGCGGCTTTGGTGGCTTGGACATGACATAGGACCTTCAGATTTTGCATGAATGGAGGACTAGCAGCCGAGTTGCACGGGAGAATGTGAAAAGTGTTCATATGTAGTAAAAACCTGAGAAATCCGTCCGTTTTCGTCTTTTGTTATCGAATCAACTTAAAGCCAGACCGTCACATTGGCCGCTCTTCTCGATGAAACGGTTGTACTTATCGTCTGCAAAGCTATGTCGCGTGCTGCGGTATGCGGAGACACGAAAAGCACTATAGTAGAACCCAGATGAAGCTTCTAAGTTGATGTAATAGCCAGTAAGACGTAGTACAATTCAAGTTTTAGGTACCGATCATTGACATTTTAGATGGATTTGGTGCCTTGGACATGAGCAAGGAACATACGATTTTGCATGAATGGAGGACTAGCAGCCGCGTTGCACGGGAGAATATGAAAAGTGTTCATATGTAGTAAAAACCTGAGAAATCCGTCCGTTTTCGTCATTTGTTATCGAATCGACATAAAGCCAGATCGTCACATTGGCTGCAGTTCAGTCTGAAACAGTTACATTTATCGTATGCAAACCTATGTCGCCTGCTGCGGTATGCAGAGACACTAAAAGCACCATAGTAGAACACAGATGAAGCTTGTAAGTTGATGTAATAGCCTGTAAGAAGTAGTACAATTCAAGTTTTCGGTATCGATTATTGACTTTTTACGCTTCTTTGGTGCCTTGGACATGAGCTAGGAACTTATGATCTTGCATGAAAGGAGGAATAACAACCGCGTTGCAAGGGAGAATGTGAAAAGTGTTCATATGTAGTAGAAACCTGAGAAATCTGTCCGTTTTCGTCATTTGTTATCGAATCGACTTAAAGCTAGATCGTCACATTGGCCGCTGTTATGTCTGAAACGGTTACATTTATCGTCTGCAAAGCTATGTCGCGTGATGCGGTATGCAGAAACACTAAAAGTACCACGGTAGAACACAGATGAAGCTTCTAAGTTGATGTAATAGCTAGTAAGAAGTAGTACAATTGAAGTTTTAGGTATCGATTATTGACTTTTTACCCTTCTTTGGTGACTTGGACTTGAGCTAGGAACTTAAGATTTTGCATGAAAGGAGGACTAGCAGCCGCGTTGCACGGGAGAATGTGAAAAATGTTCATATGTAGTAAAAACCTGAGAAATCTGTCCGTTTTCGTCATTTGTTATCGTATCGACTTAAAACTAGATCGTCACATTGGCCGCTCTTCTGTCTGAAACGGTTACATTTATCGTCTGCAAAGCTATGTCGCTTGATGCGGTATTCGAAAACAATAAAAGCACCATAGTAGAACACAGATGAAGCTTCTAAGTTGATGTAATAGCCAGTAGGAAGTAGTACAATTCATGTTTTAGTGATGGATTATTAACTTTTTACCATTCTTTTGTGCCTTGCACATGAGCTAGGAACTTAAGATTTTGAATGAAAGGAGGACTAGCAGCCGCGTTGCACGGGAGAATGTGAAAAGTGTTCATATGTAGTAAAAACCTTAGAAATCTGTCCGTTTTCTTCATTTGTTATCAAATCGACTTAAAGCCAGATCGTCACATTGGCCGCAGTTCTGTCTGAAAAGGTTACATTTATCGTCTGCAAAGCTATGTAGCGTGCTGCGGTATGCAGAGACACTAAAAGCACCATAGTGGAACACAGATGAAGCTTCTAAGTTGAAATAATAGCCAGTAAGAAGTAGTACAATTCGTGTTTTAGGTATAGATTATTGACTTTTTACCCTTCTTTGGTGCCTTGGAAATGAGCTAGGAAGTTAAGATTTTGCATGAAAGGAGGACTAGCAGCCGCGTTGCACGGGAGAATGTGAAAAGTGTTCATATGTAGTAAAAACCTGAGGAATCCGTATGTTTTCGTCATTTGTTATCAAATCGACTTAAAGCCAGATCGTCACATTGGCCGCTCTTCTCTCTGAAACGGTTGTACTTATCGTCTGCAAAGCTATGTCGCGTGCTACGGTGTGCGGAGACATTAAAAGCACCACATTAGAACACTGATGGAGCTTCTAAGTTGATGTAATAGCCAGTAAGAAGTAGTACAATTCAAGTTTTAGCTATCGATTATTGACTTTTTACCCATCTTTGGTACCTTTGACATAAGCTAGGAACTTAAGATCTTGCATTAAAGGAGGACTAGCAGTCGCGTAGCACGGGAGAATGTGAAAAGTGTTCATATGTAGTAAAAACCTGAGAAATCCGTCCGTTCTCGTCATTTGTTATCGAATCGACTTAAAGCCAGATCGTTACATTGGCCGCTCTTCTCTCTGAAACGGTTATACTTATCGTCTGCAAAGCTATGTCGCGTGCTGCGGTATGCGGAGACACTAAAAGCACCATAGTAGAACACAGATATAGATTCTAAGTTGATTTAATAGCCAGTAAGAAGTATTAAAATTCAAGTTTTGTGTATCGATTATTGACTTTTTACCCTTCTTTGGTGACTTGGACATGAGCTAGCAACTTAAGATTTTGTATTAAAGGATGACTAGCAGCTGCGTTGCAAGGGAGAATGTGAAAAGTTTTCATATGTAGTAATATCCTCAGAAATCCGTCCGTTTTTGTCATTTGTTATCGAATCGACTTAAAGCCAGATCGTCACACTGGCCGCTCTTCTGTCTGAAACGGTTACATTTATCGTCTGCAAAGCTATGTCGCGTGCTGCAGTACGAGGAGACACTAAAAGCACCATAGTAGAACACAGATGAAGCTCCTAAATCGATGTAATAGCCAGTAAGAACTGGTACAATTCAAGTTTTGGGTTTCGATTATTGACTTTTTGCCCTTCTTTGGGGCCTTGTAAATGAGCTTGGAAGTTAAGATTTTGCATGAAAGGAGGCCTAGCAGCCGCGTTGCACGGGAGAATGTGAAAAGTGTTCATATGTAGTAAAAACCTGAGAAATCCGTCCGTTTTCGTCATTTGTTATCGAATCGACTTAAAGCCATATCGTCACATTGGCCGCTCTTCTGTCTGAAACGGTTAAATTTTTCGTCTGCAAAGATATTTTGTGCTGCGGTATGCGGAGACACTAAAAGCACCATAGTAGAACACAGATGAAGCTCCTAAGTCGATGTAATAGCCAGTAAGAAGTAGTACAATTCAAGTTTTAGGTATCGATTATTGACTTTTTACCTTTCTTTGGTGACTTGGACATGAGCTAGGAACTTAAGATTTTGCATTAAAGGAGGACTAGCAGCCGCGTTGCATGGGAGAATGTTTAAAGTGTTCATATGTTGGAAAAACCTGAGAAATCCGTCCGTTTTCGTCATTTGTTATCGAATCGACTTAAAGCCAGATCGTAACGTTGGCCGCTCTTCTGTATGAAACGGTTACATTTATCGTCTGTAAAGCTATGTCGCGTGCTGCGGTATGCGGAGACACAAAAAGCACCATAGTAGAACACAGGTGAAGCTTCTAAGTTGATGTAATAACCTGTAAGAAGTAGTACAATTCAAGTTTTAGGTATCGATTATTGACTTTTTGCCCTTCTTTGGTGCCTTGGACATGAGCTAGGAACTTAAGATTTTGCATTAAAGGAGGACTAGCAGCCGCGTTGCAAGGGAGAATGTGAAAAGTGTTCATATGTTGGAAAAACCTGAGAAATCCGTCCGTTTTCCTCATTTGTTATCGAATCGACTTAAAGCCAGATCGTCACATTGGCCGCTCTTCTGTCTGAAACGGTTACATTTTTCGTCTGCAAAGATATGTCGCGTACTGCGGTATGCCGAGACACTAAAAGCACCATAGTAGAACACAAATGAAGCTTCTAAGTTGATGTAATAGCCAGTAAGAAGTAGTACAATTCAAGTTTCATGTATCGATTATTGACTTTTTACCCTTCTTTGGTGCCTAGGACATGAGCTAGGAACATTAGATTCTGCATGAAAGGAGGACTTGAAGCCGCGTTGCACGGGATAATGTAAAAAGTGTTCATTTGTAGTAAAAACCTGAGAAATCCGTCCGTTTTCGTCATTTGTTATCGAATCGACTTAAAGCCAGATCGTCAAATTGGCCGCTCTTCTCTCTGAAATGGTTGTACTTATCGTCTGCAAAGCTGTGTCGCGTGCTGCGGTGTGCGGAGACACTAAAAGCACCATAGTAGAACACAGATTAAGCTTCTAAGTTGATGTAATAACCAGTAAGAAGTATTAAAGTTCAAGGTTTTTATATCGATTATTGACTTTTTACCCTTCTTTGGTGCCTTGGACATGAGCTAGGAACTTAAGATTTTGCATTAAAGGAGAACTAGCAGCCGCGTTGCAAGGGAGAATGTGAAAAGTGTTCATATGTAGTAAAAACCTGAGAAATCAGTCCGTTTTCGTCATTTGTTATCGAATCGACTTAAAGCCATATCGTCACATTGGCCGCTCTTCTGTCTGAAACGGTTAAATTTTTCGTCTGCTAAGATATTTTGTGCTGCGGTATGCGGAGACACTAAAAGCACCATAGTAGAACACAGATGAAGCTCCTAAGTCGATGTAATAGCCAGTAAGAAGTAGTACAATTCAAGTTTCAGGTATCGATTATTGACTTTTTACCCTTCTTTGGTGCCTTGGACATGAGCTAGGAACTTAAGATTTTTCTTGAAAGGAGGACTAGCAGCCGCGTTGCACGGGAGAATGAGGAAAGTGTTCATATGTAGTAAAAACCTCAGAAATCCGTCCGTTTTCGTCATTTGTTATCGAATCGACTTAAGGCCAGATCGTCACATTGGCCGCTCTTCTGTCTGAAACGGTTACATTTATCGTCTGCAAATCTATGTCGCGTAATTCGGTATGCGGAGACACTAAAAGCACCATAGTAGAACACAGATGAAGCTTCTAAGTTGATGTAATAGCCAGTAAGAAGTAGTACCATTCAAGTTTTAGGTATCGATTGTTGACTTTTTACCCTTCTTTGGTGCCTTCTACATGAGCTGGGAACTTAAGGTTTTGCATGAAAGGAGGACTAGCAGCCGCGTTGCACGGGAGAATGTGAGAAGTGTTCATATCTAGTAAAACCCTGAGAAACCCGTCCGTGTTCGTCATTTGTATTCGAATCGACTTAAAGCCATATCGTCACATTGGCAGCTCTTCTCTCGGAAACGGTTGTACTTATCGCCTGCAAAGCAATGTCGCGTGCTGCGGTATGTGGAGACACT
The DNA here is from genome assembly GCF_023897955.1 of Schistocerca gregaria. Lineage (NCBI taxonomy): Eukaryota > Metazoa > Arthropoda > Insecta > Orthoptera > Acrididae > Schistocerca > Schistocerca gregaria. The sequence goes on from NW_026061881.1 coordinate 674,236, forward strand.
AAATGCACCATAGTAGAACACAGATGAAACTTCTAAGTTGATGTAATAGCCAGTAAGAAGTAGTACAATTCAAGTTTTAGCTATCGATTATTGACTTTTTACCCTTCTTTGGCGCCTAGGACATGAGCTAGGAACATAAGACTTTGCATGAAAGGAGGACTAGCAGCCGAGATGCACGGGAGAATGTGAAAAGTGTTCATATGTAGTAAAAACCTAAGAAATCCGTCCGTTTTCATCATTTGTTGTCGAATCGACTTAAAGCCAGATCGTCACATTGGCCGCACTTCAGTCTGAAACGGTTACATTTATCGTCTGCAAAGCTATGTCGCGTGCTGCGGTGTGCGGAGACACTAAACTCACCATAGTAAACACAGATGAAGCTTCTAAGTTGATGTAATAACCAGTAAGAAGTAGTACAATTCAAGTTTTAGGTATCGATTATTGACTTTTTACCCTTTTTGGGTGCCTTGGACATGAGGTAGGAACTTAAGATTTTGCATGAAAGGTGGACTAGCAGCCGCGTTGCACGGGAGAGTGTGGAAAGTGTTCATAAGTAGTAAAAACCTGAGAAATATGTCTGTTTTCGTCATTTGTTTTCGAATCGACTTAAAGCAAGATCGTCACATTGGCCGCTCTCCTCTCTGAAACGGTTGTACTTATCGTCTGCAAAGCTATGTCGCGTGCTGCGGTATGCGGAGACAGTAAAAGCACCATAGTAGAACACAGATGAAGCTACTAAGTTGATGTAATAAGCAGGAAGAAGTAGTACAATTCTAGTTTTAGTTATGGATTATTGACTTTTTACACTTCTTTGGTGCCTTGGACATGAGCTGGGAACTTAAGGTTTTGCATGAAAGGAGGACTAGCAGCCGCGTTGCACGGGAGAATGTGAGAAGTGTTCATATCTAGTAAAACCCTGAGAAACCCGTCCGTGTTCGTCATTTGTATTCGAATCGACTTAAAGCTAGATCGTCACATTGGCCGCTCTTCTGTCTGAAACGGTTACATTTATCGTCTGCAAAGCTATGTCGTGTGCTGCGGTATGTGGAGACACTAAAAGCACCATAGTAGAACACAGCAGAAGCTTCTAATTTGATGTAATAGCCAGTAAGAAGTAGTACAGTTCAAGTTTTAGGTATCGATTATTGACTTTTTAGCTGGCATTGGTTCCTTGGACATGAGCTAGGACCTTAAGATTCTGCATGAAAAGAGGACTAGTAGCCGCGTTGCACGGGAGAATGTTACAAGTGTTCATATGTAGTAAAAACCTGAGAAATCTGTCCGTTTTCGTCATTTGTTATCGAATCGACTTAAAGCCAGATCGTCACATTGGCCGCAGTTCTGTCTGAAACGGTTACATTTATCGTCTGCAAAGCTTGGCGCGTGCTGCGGTATGCAGAGACACTAAAAGCACCATAGTAGAACACAGATGAAGCTTCTAAGTTGATGTAATAGCCAGTAAGAAGTAGTACAATTCGTGTTTTAGGTATCGATTATTGACTTTTTACCCTTCTTTGGTGCCTTGGAAATGAGCTAGGAAGTTAAGATTTTGCATGAAAGGAGGACTAGCAGCCGCGTTGCATGGGAGAATGTGAAAAGTGTTCATATGTAGTAAAATCCTGAGAAATCCGTCCGTTTTCGTCATTTGTTAACGAATCGACTTAAAGGCCGATCGTCACATTGGCCGCTCTTCTCTCTGAAACGGTTACATTTATCGTCTGCAAAGCTATGTCGCGTGCTGCGGTATGCGGAGACACTAAAAGCACCATAGTAGAACATGGATAAAGCTTCTAAGTTGAAGTAATAGCCAGTAAGAAGTAGTAAAATTCAAGTTTTATTTGTCGATTATTCACTTTTTAGCCGGCTTTGGTGGCTTGGACATGACCTAGGACCTTCGGATTTTGCATGAATGGAAGACTAGCAGCCGAGTTGCACGGGAGAATGTGAAAAGTGTTCATATGTAGTAAAAACCTGAGAAATCCGTCCGTTTTCGTCTTTTGTTATCGAATCAACTTAAAGCCAGACCGTCACATTGGCCGCTCTTCTCGATGAAACGGTTGTACTTATCGTCTGCAAAGCTATGTCGCGTGCTGCGGTATGCGGAGACACGAAAAGCACTATAGTAGAACCCAGATGAAGCTTCTAAGTTGATGTAATAGCCAGTAAGACGTAGTACAATTCAAGTTTTAGGTACCGATCATTGACATTTTAGATGGATTTGGTGCCTTGGACATGAGCAAGGAACATACGATTTTGCATGAATGGAGGACTAGCAGCCGCGTTGCACGGGAGAATATGAAAAGTGTTCATATGTAGTAAAAACCTGAGAAATCCGTCCGTTTTCGTCATTTGTTATCGAATCGACATAAAGCCAGATCGTCACATTGGCTGCAGTTCAGTCTGAAACAGTTACATTTATCGTATGCAAACCTATGTCGCCTGCTGCGGTATGCAGAGACACTAAAAGCACCATAGTAGAACACAGATGAAGCTTGTAAGTTGATGTAATAGCCTGTAAGAAGTAGTACAATTCAAGTTTTCGGTATCGATTATTGACTTTTTACGCTTCTTTGGTGCCTTGGACATGAGCTAGGAACTTATGATCTTGCATGAAAGGAGGAATAACAACCGCGTTGCAAGGGAGAATGTGAAAAGTGTTCATATGTAGTAGAAACCTGAGAAATCTGTCCGTTTTCGTCATTTGTTATCGAATCGACTTAAAGCTAGATCGTCACATTGGCCGCTCTTATGTCTGAAACGGTTACATTTATCGTCTGCAAAGCTATGTCGCGTGATGCGGTATGCAGAAACACTAAAAGTACCACGGTAGAACACAGATGAAGCTTCTAAGTTGATGTAATAGCTAGTAAGAAGTAGTACAATTGAAGTTTTAGGTATCGATTATTGACTTTTTACCCTTCTTTGGTGACTTGGACTTGAGCTAGGAACTTAAGATTTTGCATGAAAGGAGGACTAGCAGCCGCGTTGCACGGGAGAATGTGAAAAATGTTCATATGTAGTAAAAACCTGAGAAATCTGTCCGTTTTCGTCATTTGTTATCGTATCGACTTAAAACTAGATCGTCACATTGGCCGCTCTTCTGTCTGAAACGGTTACATTTATCGTCTGCAAAGCTATGTCGCTTGATGCGGTATTCGAAAACAATAAAAGCACCATAGTAGAACACAGATGAAGCTTCTAAGTTGATGTAATAGCCAGTAGGAAGTAGTACAATTCATGTTTTAGTGATGGATTATTAACTTTTTACCATTCTTTGGTGCCTTGCACATGAGCTAGGAACTTAAGATTTTGAATGAAAGGAGGACTAGCAGCCGCGTTGCACGGGAGAATGTGAAATGTGTTCATATGTAGTAAAAACCTTAGAAATCTGTCCGTTTTCTTCATTTGTTATCAAATCGACTTAAAGCCAGATCGTCACATTGGCCGCAGTTCTGTCTGAAAAGGTTATATTTATCGTCTGCAAAGCTATGTAGCGTGCTGCGGTATGCAGAGACACTAAAAGCACCATAGTAGAACACAGATATAGATTCTAAGTTGATTTAATAGCCAGTAAGAAGTATTAAAATTCAAGTTTTGTGTATCGATTATTGACTTTTTACCCTTCTTTGGTGACTTGGACATGAGCTAGCAACTTAAGATTTTGTATTAAAGGATGACTAGCAGCCGCGTTGCAAGGGAGAATGTGAAAAGTTTTCATATGTAGTAATATCCTCAGAAATCCGTCCGTTTTTGTCATTTGTTATCGAATCGACTTAAAGCCAGATCGTCACACTGGCCGCTCTTCTGTCTGAAACGGTTACATTTATCGTCTGCAAAGCTATGTCGCGTGCTGCAGTACGAGGAGACACTAAAAGCACCATAGTAGAACACAGATGAAGCTCCTAAATCGATGTAATAGCCAGGAAGAACTGGTACAATTCAAGTTTTGGGTTTCGATTATTGACTTTTTGCCCTTCTTTGGGGCCTTGTAAATGAGCTTGGAAGTTAAGATTTTGCATGAAAGGAGGCCTAGCAGCCGCGTTGCACGGGAGAATGTGAAAAGTGTTTGTATGTAGTAAAAACCTTAGGAATCCGTATGTTTTCGTCATTTGTTATCAAATCGACTTAAAGCCAGATCGTCACATTGGCCACTCTTCTCTCTGAAACGGTTGTACTTATCGTCTGCAAAGCTATGTCGCGTGCTGCGTTATGCGGAGACACTAAAAGAACCATAGTAGAACACAGATGAAGCATCGAAGTAGATATAATAGCCAGTAAGAAGTAGTACAATTCAAGTTTTAGGTATCGATTATTGACTTTTTTGCTCGTTTTGGTGCCTTGGAAATGAGCTAGGACCTTAAGATTCTGCATGAAAGGAGGACTAGCAGCCGCGTTTCACGGGAGAATGTAAAAAGTGTTCATATGTAGTAAATACCTAAGAAATACGTCTGTTTTCGTCATTTGTTATCAAATCGACTTAAAGCCAGATCGTCACATTGGCCGCTCTTGTCTCTGAAACGGTTGTACTTATCGTCTGCAAAGCTATGTCGCGTGCTGCGGTATGCGGAGACACTAAAAGCACCATAGTAGAACACAGATGGAGCTTCTAAGTTAATGTAATAGCCAGTAGGGAGTAGTACAATTCAAGTTTTAGGTATCGACTATTGACGTTTTACCCTTCTTTGGTGCCTTGGACATGAGCTAGGAACTTAAGATTTTGCATGAAAGGAGGACTAGTAGCCGCGTTGCACGGGAGAATGTGAAAAGTGTTCATATGTAGTAAAAACCTGAGAAATCCGTCCATTTTCGTCATTTGTTATCGAATCGACTTAAAGCCAGGTCGTCACATTGGCCGCAGTTCTTTCTGAAAAGGTTACATTTATCGTCTGCAAAGCTATGTAGCGTGCTGCGGTATGTAGAGACCCTAAAAGCACCATAGTAGAACACAGATGAAGCATCTAAGTTGAAGTAATAGCCAGTAAGAAGTAGTACAATTCGTGTTTTAGGTATAGATTATTGACTTTTTACCCTTCTTTGGTGCCTTGGAAATGAGCTAGGACCTTAAGATTCTGCATGAAAAGAGGACTAGCAGCCGAGTTGCACGGGAGAATGTGAAAAGTGTTCATATGTAGTAAAAACCTGAGAAATCCGTCCGTTTTCGTCATTTGTTATCAAATCGACTTAAAGCCATATCGTCACATTGTCACATTGGCCTCAGTTCTGTCTGAAACGGTCGTACTTATCGTCTGCAAAGCATGTCGCGTGCTGCGGTATGCGGAGACACTAAAGCACCATAGTAGAACACAGATGAAGCTTCTAAGTTGATGTAATAGCCAGTAAGAAGTAGTACAATTCAAGTTTTAGGTACCGATTATTGACTTTTTAGCTGGCTTTGGTGCTTTGTACATGAGCTAGGACCTTATCAATCTGCATGAAAGGAGGACTAGCAGCCGAGTTGCACGAGAGAATGTGAAAAGTGTTCATATGTAGTAAAAACCTGAGAAATCCGTCCGTTCTCGTCATTTGTTATCGAATCGACTTAAAGCCATATCGTCACATTGTCACATTGGCCTCAGTTCTGCCTGAAACGGTCGTACTTATCGTCTGCAAAGCATGTCGCGTGCTGCGGTATGCGGAGACACTAAAAGCACCATAGTAGAACACAGATGAAGCTTCGAAGTTGATGTAACAGCCAGTAAGAAGTAGTACAATGCAAGTTTTAGGTATCGATTATTGACTTTTTACCCCTCTTTGGTGCCTTGGACATTAGCTAAGACCTTACGATTCTGCATGAAAGGACGACTAGCAGCCGCGTTGCACGGGAGAATGTGAAAAGTGTTCATATGTAGTAAAAACCTGAGAAATCCATATGTTTTCGTCATTTGTTATCAAATCGACTTAAAGCCAGATCGTCACATTGGCCGCTCTTCTCTCTGAAAAGGTAGTACTTATCGTCTGCATAGCTCTGTCGCGTGGTCACGTGCTGCGGTATGCGGAGACATTAAAAGCATATAGTAGAACACAGATGAAGCCTCGAAGTTGATGTAATAGCCAGTAACAAGTAGTACAATTCAAGTTTTAGGTATTGATTATGGACTTTTTTGCTCGCTTTGGTGTCTTGGACATGAGCTAGGACCTTAAGAGTCTGCATGAAAGGAGGACTAGCAGCCGCGTCGCACGGGAGAATGTGAAAAGTTTTCATATGTAGTAAAAACCTGAGAAATCCGTCCGTTTTAGTCATTAGTTATCGAATCGACTTAAAGCCAGATCGTCACATTGGATGCTCTTCTCTCTAAAACGGTAGTACTTATCGTCTGCAAAGCTTTGTCGCGTGCTGCGGTATGCGGAGACACTAAAAGCACCATAGTAGAACACAGATGAAGCTTCGAAGTTGATGTAATAGTCAGTAAGAAGTAGTACAATTTAAGTTTTAGGTAACGATTATTTACTTTCTACCCTTCTTTGGTGCCTTCGACGTGAGCTAGGACCTTAAGATTCTGCATGAAAGGAGGACTAGCAGCCGGGTTTCACGGGACAATGTGAAAAGTGTTCATATTTAGTAAAAACCTGAGAAATCCGTCTGTTTTCGTCATTTGTTATCGAATCGACTTAAAGCCAGATCACCTCATTGGCCGCTCTTCTCTCTGAAACGGTTGTACCTATCGTCTGCAAAGCTTTGTCGCGTGCTGCGGTATGCGGAGACACTAAAAGCACCATAGTAGAACACAGATATAGCTTCTACGTTGATGTAATAGCCAGTAAGTAGTAGTACAATTCAAGTTTTAGGTATCGATTATTGACTTTTTACCCCTCTTTGGTGCCTTGGACATGAGCGAAGACCTTAAGATTCTGCATGAAAGGAAGACTAACAGCCGAGTTGCACGGGAGAATGTGAAAAGTGTTCATATGTGGTAAAAACCTGAGAAATCAGTCCTTTTTCGTCATTTGTTATCGAATCGACTTAAAACCAGATCGTCACATTGGACGCTCTTCTCTCTAAAATGGTTGTACTTATCGTCTGCAAAGCTTTGTCGCGTGCTGCGGTATGATGAGACACTAAAAGCACCATAGTAGAACACAGATGACGCTTCGAAGTTGGTGTAATAGCCAGTAAGAAGTAGTACAATTCAAGTTTTACGTATCGATTATTGACTTTTTTGCTCGCTTTGGTGCCTTGGACATGAGCTAGGACCTTAAGATTCTGCATGAAAATAGGACTAGCAGCCGAGTTGCACGGGAGAATGTGAAAAGTGTTCATATGTAGTAAAAACCTGAGAAATCCGTAAGTTTTCGTCATTTGTTATCGAATCGACTTAAAACCAGATCGTCACATTGGTCGCTCTTCTCTCTGAAACGGTTGTACTTATCGTCTGCAAAGCTATGTCGCGTGCTGCGGTATGCGGAGACACTAAAAGCACCATAGTAGAACACAGATGAAGCTTCTAAGTTGATGTAATAGCCAGTAAGAAGTAGTACAATTCACGTTTTGGGTTTCGATTAATGACTTTTTAGCTGGCTTTGGTGCCTTGGACATGGGCAAGGAACTTAAGTTTTTGCATGAAAGGAGGACTAGCAGCCGCGTTGCACGGGAGAATGTGAAAAGTGTTCATATGTAGTAAAAACCCGAGAAATCTGTCCGTTTTCGTCATTTGTTATCGAATCGACCTAATGCCAGATCGTCACATTGGCAGCAGTTCTGTCTGAAAAGGGTACATTTATCGTCTGCAAAGCTTGGCGCGTGCTGCGGTATGCAGAGACACTAAATGCACCATAGTAGAACACAGATGAAGCTTCTAAGTTGATGTAATAGCCAGTAAGAAGTAGTACAATTCACGTTTTAGGTTTCGATTAATGACTTTTTAGTTGGCTTTGGTGCCTTGGACATGAGCTATGACCTTAAGATTCTGCATGAAAGGAGGACTTGCAGCCGCGTTGCAAGGGAGAATGTGAAAAAAGTTCATATGTAGTAAAAACCTAGGAAATCCGTCCGTTCTCGTCATTTGTTATCGAGTCGACTTAAAGCCAGATCGTCACATTGGCCGCAGTTCTGTCTGAAACGGTTACATTTATCGTCTGCAAAGGTATGTCGCGTGCTGCGGTATACGGAGACACTAAAAGCACCATAGTAGAACACAGAAGAAGCTTCTAAGTTGAAGCAATAGCCAGTAAGTAGTAGTACAATTCAAGTTTTAGTTGTCGATTATTCACTTTTTAGCCGGCTTTGGTGGCTTGGACAAGACCTAGGACCTTACGATTTTGCATGAAAGGAGGACTAGCAGCCGCGTTGCACGAGAGAATGTAAAAAGTGTTCATATGTAGTAAGAACCTGAGATATCCGTCCGTTTTCGTCATTTGTTATCGAATCGACTTAAAGCCAGATCGTCACATTGGCCGCAGTTCTGTCTGAAACGGTTACATTTATCGTCTGCAAAGCTTGGCGCGTGCTGCGGGTCGCAGAGACACTAAATGCACCATAGTAGAACACAGATGAAGCTTCTAAGTTGATGTAATAGCCAGTAAGAAGTAGTACAATTCACGTTTTAGGTTTCGATTAATGACTTTTTAGCAGGCTTTGGTGCCTAGGACATGAGCTATGACCTTAAGATTCTGCATGAAAGGAGGACTTGCAGCCGCGTTGCAAGGGAGAATGTGAAAAAAGTTCATATGTAGTAAAAACCTAGGAAATCCGTCGGTTCTCGTCATTTGTTATCGAGTCGACTTAAAGCCAGATCGTCACATTGGCCGCTCTTCTCTCTGAAACGGTTGTACTTATCGTCTGCAAAGCTATGTCGCGTGCTGCGGTATGCGGAGACACTAAAAGCACCATAGTAGAACACAGATGAAGCTTCTAAGTTGATGTAATAGCCAGTAAGAAGTAGTACAATTCAAGTTTTAGTTATCGATTATTGACTTTTTAGCTCGCTTTTGTGCCTTGGAGAAGAGCTAGGACCTTAAGATTCTGCATGAAAGGAGGACTAGCAGCCGAGTTGTACGGGAGAATGTGAAAAGTGTTCATATGTAGTAAAAATCTGACAAATCCGTCGTTTTCGTCATTTGTTATCGAATCGACTTAAAGCCAGATGGTCACATTCGCCGCTCTTCTCTCTATAACGGTTGTACTTATCGTCTGCAAAGTTTTGTCGCGTGCTGCGGTATGCCGAGACACTAAAAGCACCATAGTAGAACACAGATGAAGCTTCTAAGTTGATGTAATAGCCAGTAAGAAGTAGTACAAATCGTATTTTAGGTATCGATAATTGAATTTTTACCCTTCTTTTGTGCCTTGGACATGAGCTAGGAACTTAAGATTTTGCAGGAAAGGAGGACTAGCAGCCGCGTTGCAAGTTCCTATGTAGTTCATATGTAGTAAAAACCCGAGAAATCTGTCCGTTTTCGTCATTTGTTATCGAATCGACCTCAAGCCAGATCGTCACATTGGCCGCAGTTCTGTCTGAAAAGGTTACATTTATCGTATGCAAAGCTATATCGCGTGATTCGGTGTGCGGAGACACTAAAAGCACCATAGTAGAACACAGATAAAGCTTCTAAGTTGCTGTAAAAGCCAGTAAGAAGTATTAAAATTCATGTTTAATGTATCGATTATCGACTTTTTACCCTTCTTTGGTGCCTTGGACATGAGCTAGGAACTTAAGATTTTGCATGAAAGGTATACCAGCAGCCACGTTGCACGGGAGAATGTGAAAAGTGTCCATATGTACTAAAAACTTTAGAAATCTGTCCGTTTTCGTCATTTGTTATCGAATCGACTTAAAGCCAGATCGTCACATTGGCCGCTCTTCTCTCTGAAACGGTTACATTTATCGTCTGCAAAGCTATGTCGCGTGCTGCGGTATGCGGAGACACTAAAAGCACCATAGTAGAACACAGAAGAAGCTTCTAATTTGAAGCAATAGCCAGTAAGAAGTAGTACAATTCAAGTTTTAGTTGTCGATTATTCACTTTTTAGCCGGCTTTGGTGGCTTGGACAAGACCTAGGACCTTAAGATTTTGCATGAAAGGAGGTCTAGCAGCCGCGTCGCACGGGAGAATGTGAAAAGTGTTCATATGTAGTAAAAACCTGAGAAATCCGTAAGTTTTCGTCATTTGTTATCGAATCGACTTAAAACCAGATCGTCACATTGGTCGCTCTTCTCTCTGAAACGGTTGTACTTATCGTCTGCAAAGCTATGTCGCGTGCTGCGGTATGCGGAGACACTAAAAGCACCATAGTAGAACACAGATGAAGCTTCTAAGTTGATGTAATAGCCAGTAAGAAGTAGTACAATTCACGTTTTGGGTTTCGATTAATGACTTTTTAGCTGGCTTTGGTGCCTTGGACATGGGCAAGGAACTTAAGTTTTTGCATGAAAGGAGGACTAGCAGCCGCGTTGCACGGGAGAATGTGAAAAGTGTTCATATGTAGTAAAAACCCGAGAAATCTGTCCGTTTTCGTCATTTGTTATCGAATCGACCTATGCCAGATCGTCACATTGGCAGCAGTTCTGTCTGAAAAGGTTACATTTATCGTCTGCAAAGCTTGGCGCGTGCTGCGGTATGCAGAGACACTAAATGCACCATAGTAGAACACAGATGAAGCTTCTAAGTTGATGTAATAGCCAGTAAGAAGTAGTACAATTCACGTTTTAGGTTTCGATTAATGACTTTTTAGTTGGCTTTGGTGCCTTGGACATGAGCTATGACCTTAAGATTCTGCATGAAAGGAGGACTTGCAGCCGCGTTGCAAGGGAGAATGTGAAAAAAGTTCATATGTAGTAAAAACCTAGGAAATCCGTCCGTTCTCGTCATTTGTTATCGAGTCGACTTAAAGCCAGATCGTCACATTGGCCTCAGTTCTGTCTGAAACGGTTACATTTATCGTCTGCAAAGGTATGTCGCGTGCTGCGGTATACGGAGACACTAAAAGCACCATAGTAGAACACAGAAGAAGCTTCTAAGTTGAAGCAATAGCCAGTAAGTAGTAGTACAATTCATGTTTTAGTTGTCGACTATTCACTTTTTAGCCGGCTTTGGTGGCTTGGACAAGACCTAGGACCTTACGATTTTGCATGAAAGGAGGACTAGCAGCCGCGTTGCACGAGAGAATGTAAAAAGTGTTCATATGTAGTAAAAACCTGAGATATCCGTCCATTTTCGTCATTTGTTATCGAATCGACTTAAAGCCAGATCGTCACATTGGCCGCAGTTCTGTCTGAAACGGTTACATTTATCGTCTGCAAAGCTTGGCGCGTGCTGCGGTATGCAGAGACACTGAATGCACCATAGTAGAACACAGATGAAGCTTCTAAGTTGATGTAATAGCCAGTAAGAAGTAGTACAATTCACGTTTTAGGTTTCGATTAATGACTTTTTAGCTGGCTTTGGTGCCTTGGACATGAGCTATGACCTTAAGATTCTGCATGAAAGGAGGACTTGCAGCCGCGTTGCAAGGGAGAATGTGAAAAAAGTTCATATGTAGTAAAAACCTAGGAAATCCGTCCGTTCTCGTCATTTGTTATCGAGTCGACTTAAAGCCAGATCGTCACATTGGCCGCTCTTCTCTCTGAAACGGTTGTACTTATCGTCTGCAAAGCTATGTCGCGTGCTGCGGTATGCGGAGACACTAAAAGCACCATAGTAGAACACAGATGAAGCTTCTAAGTTGATGTAATAGCCAGTAAGAAGTAGTACAATTCAAGTTTTAGTTATCGATTATTGACTTTTTAGCTCGCTTTTGTGCCTTGGAGAAGAGCTAGGACCTTAAGATTCTGCATGAAAGGAGGACTAGCAGCCGAGTTGTACGGGGGAATGTGAAAAGTGTTCATATGTAGTAAAAACCTGAGAAATCCGTCCGTTTTCGTCATTTGTTATCAAATCGACTTAAAGCCAGATCGTCACATTGGCCGCTCTTCTCTCTGAAACGGTTGTACCTATCGTCTGCAAAGTTATGTCGCGTGCTGCGGTGTGCGGAGACACTAAAAGCACCATAGTAGAACACAGATATAGCTTCTAAGTAGATGTAATAGCCAGTAAGAAGTAGTACAATTCAAGTTTTAGCTATCGATTATTGAATTTTTACCCTTCTTTGGTGCCTATGACATAAGCTAAGAACTTACGATTTTGCATGAAAATAGGACTAGCAACCGCGTTGCACGGGAGAATGTGAGAAGTGTTCATATGTAGTAAAAACCTGAGAAATCTGTCCGTTTTCGTCATTTGTTATCGAATCGACTTAAAGCCAGATCGTCACTTTGGCCGCAGTTCTGTCTGAAACGGTTACATTTATCGTCTGCAAAGGTATGTCGCGTGCTGCGGTATACGGAGACACTAAAAGCACCATAGTAGAACACAGAAGAAGCTTCTAAGTTGAAGCAATAGCCAGTAAGTAGTAGTACAATTCAAGTTTTAGTTGTCGATTATTCACTTTTTAGCCGGCTTTGGTGGCTTGGACAAGACCTAGGACCTTAAGATTTTGCATGAAAGGAGGACTAGCAGCCGCGTTGCACGGGAGAATGTAAAAAGTGTTCATATGTAGTAAAAACCTGAGAAATCCGTCCGTTTTCGTCATTTGTTATCGAATCGACTTAAAACCAGTTCGTCGCATTGGTCGCTCTTCTCTCTGAAACGGTTGTACTTATCGTCTGCAAAGCTATGTCGCGTGCTGCGGTATGCGGAGACACTAAAACACCATAGTAGAACACAGATGAAGCTTCTAAGTTGATGTAATAACCAGTAAGAAGTAGTACAATTTAAGTTTTAGGTATCGATTATGACTTTTTAGCTAGCTTTGGGGCCTTGGACATGACCTAGGACCTTAAGATTCTGCATGAAAGGAGGATTAGCAGCCGAGTTGCACGGGAGAATGTGAAAAGTGTTCATATGTAGAAAAATCTGAGAAATCCGTCGTATTCGTCATTTGTTATCGAATCGACTTAAAGCCAGATGGTCACATTCGCCGCTCTTCTCTCTATAACGGTTGTACTTATCGTCTGCAAAGCTTTGTCGCGTGCTGCGGTATGCCGAGACACTAAAAGCACCATAGTAGAACACAGATGAAGCTTCTAAGTTGATGTAATAGCCAGTAAGAAGTAGTACAAATCGTATTTTAGGTATCGATTATTGAATTTTTACCCTTCTTTTGTGCCTTGGACATGTGCTAGGAACTTAAGATTTTGCAGGAAAGGAGGACTAGCAGCCGCATTGCAAGGGACAATGTGAATAGTGTTCATATGTAGTAAAAACCCGAGAAATCTGTCCGTTTTCGTCATTTGTTATCGAATCGACCTAAAGCCAGATCGTCACATTGGCCGCAGTTCTGTTTGAAAAGGTTACATTTATCGTATGCAAAGCTATATCGCGTGATTCGGTATGCGGAGACACTAAAAGCACCATAGTAGAACACAGATAAAGCTTCTAAGTTGCTGTAAAAGCCAGTAAGAAGTATTAAAATTCATGTTTAATGTATCGATTATCGACTTTTTACCCTTCTTTGGTGCATTGGACATGAGCTAGGAACTTAAGATTTTGCATGAAAGGTGTACCAGCAGCCACGTTGCACGGGAGAATGTGAAAAGTGTCCATATGTACTAAAAACTTGAGAAATCAGTCCGTTTTCGTCATTTGTTATCGAATCGACTTAAAGCCAGATCGTCACATTGGCCGCTCTTCTCTCTGAAACGGTTACATTTATCGTCTGCAAAGCTATGTCGCGTGCTGCGGTAGGCGGAGACACTAAAAGCACCATAGTAGAACACAGAAGAAGCTTCTAATTTGAAGCAATAGCCAGTAAGAAGTAGTACAATTCAAGTTTTAGTTGTCGATTATTCACTTTTTAGCCGGCTTTGGTGGCTTGGACAAGACCTAGGACCTTAAGATTTTGCATGAAAGGAGGACTAGCAGCCGCGTTGCAAAAGAGAATGTGAAAAGTGTTCATATGTAGTAAAAACCCGAGAAATCTGTCCGTTTTCGTCATTTGTTATCGAATCGACCTAATGCCAGATCGTCACATTGGCAGCAGTTCTGTCTGAAAAGGTTACATTTATCGTCTGCAAAGCTTGGCGCGTGCTGCGGTATGCAGAGACACTAAATGCACCATAGTAGAACACAGATGAAGCTTCTAAGTTGATGTAATAGCCAGTAAGAAGTAGTACAATTCACGTTTTAGGTTTCGATTAATGACTTTTTAGCTGGCTTTGGTGCCTTGGACATGAGCTATGACCTTAAGATTCTGCATGAAAGGAGGACTAGCAGCCGAGTTGTACGGGAGAATGTGAAAAGTGTTCATATGTAGTAAAAATCTGACAAATCCGTCGTTTTCGTCATTTGTTATCGAATCGACTTAAAGCCAGATGGTCACATTCGCCGCTCTTCTCTCTATAACGGTTGTACTTATCGTCTGCAAAGTTTTGTCGCGTGCTGCGGTATGCCGAGACACTAAAAGCACCATAGTAGAACACAGATGAAGCTTCTAAGTTGATGTAATAGCCAGTAAGAAGTAGTACAAATCGTATTTTAGGTATCGATAATTGAATTTTTACCCTTCTTTTGTGCCTTGGACATGAGCTAGGAACTTAAGATTTTGCAGGAAAGGAGGACTAGCAGCCGCGTTGCAAGTTCCTATGTAGTTCATATGTAGTAAAAACCCGAGAAATCTGTCCGTTTTCGTCATTTGTTATCGAATCGACCTCAAGCCAGATCGTCACATTGGCCGCAGTTCTGTCTGAAAAGGTTACATTTATCGTATGCAAAGCTATATCGCGTGATTCGGTGTGCGGAGACACTAAAAGCACCATAGTAGAACACAGATAAAGCTTCTAAGTTGCTGTAAAAGCCAGTAAGAAGTATTAAAATTCATGTTTAATGTATCGATTATCGACTTTTTACCCTTCTTTGGTGCCTTGGACATGAGCTAGGAACTTAAGATTTTGCATGAAAGGTATACCAGCAGCCACGTTGCACGGGAGAATGTGAAAAGTGTCCATATGTACTAAAAACTTTAGAAATCTGTCCGTTTTCGTCATTTGTTATCGAATCGACTTAAAGCCAGATCGTCACATTGGCCGCTCTTCTCTCTGAAACGGTTACATTTATCGTCTGCAAAGCTATGTCGCGTGCTGCGGTATGCGGAGACACTAAAAGCACCATAGTAGAACACAGAAGAAGCTTCTAATTTGAAGCAATAGCCAGTAAGAAGTAGTACAATTCAAGTTTTAGTTGTCGATTATTCACTTTTTAGCCGGCTTTGGTGGCTTGGACAAGACCTAGGACCTTAAGATTTTGCATGAAAGGAGGTCTAGCAGCCGCGTCGCACGGGAGAATGTGAAAAGTGTTCATATGTAGTAAAAACCTGAGAAATCCGTAAGTTTTCGTCATTTGTTATCGAATCGACTTAAAACCAGATCGTCACATTGGTCGCTCTTCTCTCTGAAACGGTTGTACTTATCGTCTGCAAAGCTATGTCGCGTGCTGCGGTATGCGGAGACACTAAAAGCACCATAGTAGAACACAGATGAAGCTTCTAAGTTGATGTAATAGCCAGTAAGAAGTAGTACAATTCACGTTTTGGGTTTCGATTAATGACTTTTTAGCTGGCTTTGGTGCCTTGGACATGGGCAAGGAACTTAAGTTTTTGCATGAAAGGAGGACTAGCAGCCGCGTTGCACGGGAGAATGTGAAAAGTGTTCATATGTAGTAAAAACCCGAGAAATCTGTCCGTTTTCGTCATTTGTTATCGAATCGACCTATGCCAGATCGTCACATTGGCAGCAGTTCTGTCTGAAAAGGTTACATTTATCGTCTGCAAAGCTTGGCGCGTGCTGCGGTATGCAGAGACACTAAATGCACCATAGTAGAACACAGATGAAGCTTCTAAGTTGATGTAATAGCCAGTAAGAAGTAGTACAATTCACGTTTTAGGTTTCGATTAATGACTTTTTAGTTGGCTTTGGTGCCTTGGACATGAGCTATGACCTTAAGATTCTGCATGAAAGGAGGACTTGCAGCCGCGTTGCAAGGGAGAATGTGAAAAAAGTTCATATGTAGTAAAAACCTAGGAAATCCGTCCGTTCTCGTCATTTGTTATCGAGTCGACTTAAAGCCAGATCGTCACATTGGCCTCAGTTCTGTCTGAAACGGTTACATTTATCGTCTGCAAAGGTATGTCGCGTGCTGCGGTATACGGAGACACTAAAAGCACCATAGTAGAACACAGAAGAAGCTTCTAAGTTGAAGCAATAGCCAGTAAGTAGTAGTACAATTCATGTTTTAGTTGTCGACTATTCACTTTTTAGCCGGCTTTGGTGGCTTGGACAAGACCTAGGACCTTACGATTTTGCATGAAAGGAGGACTAGCAGCCGCGTTGCACGAGAGAATGTAAAAAGTGTTCATATGTAGTAAAAACCTGAGATATCCGTCCATTTTCGTCATTTGTTATCGAATCGACTTAAAGCCAGATCGTCACATTGGCCGCAGTTCTGTCTGAAACGGTTACATTTATCGTCTGCAAAGCTTGGCGCGTGCTGCGGTATGCAGAGACACTGAATGCACCATAGTAGAACACAGATGAAGCTTCTAAGTTGATGTAATAGCCAGTAAGAAGTAGTACAATTCACGTTTTAGGTTTCGATTAATGACTTTTTAGCTGGCTTTGGTGCCTTGGACATGAGCTATGACCTTAAGATTCTGCATGAAAGGAGGACTTGCAGCCGCGTTGCAAGGGAGAATGTGAAAAAAGTTCATATGTAGTAAAAACCTAGGAAATCCGTCCGTTCTCGTCATTTGTTATCGAGTCGACTTAAAGCCAGATCGTCACATTGGCCGCTCTTCTCTCTGAAACGGTTGTACTTATCGTCTGCAAAGCTATGTCGCGTGCTGCGGTATGCGGAGACACTAAAAGCACCATAGTAGAACACAGATGAAGCTTCTAAGTTGATGTAATAGCCAGTAAGAAGTAGTACAATTCAAGTTTTAGTTATCGATTATTGACTTTTTAGCTCGCTTTTGTGCCTTGGAGAAGAGCTAGGACCTTAAGATTCTGCATGAAAGGAGGACTAGCAGCCGAGTTGTACGGGGGAATGTGAAAAGTGTTCATATGTAGTAAAAACCTGAGAAATCCGTCCGTTTTCGTCATTTGTTATCAAATCGACTTAAAGCCAGATCGTCACATTGGCCGCTCTTCTCTCTGAAACGGTTGTACCTATCGTCTGCAAAGTTATGTCGCGTGCTGCGGTGTGCGGAGACACTAAAAGCACCATAGTAGAACACAGATATAGCTTCTAAGTAGATGTAATAGCCAGTAAGAAGTAGTACAATTCAAGTTTTAGCTATCGATTATTGAATTTTTACCCTTCTTTGGTGCCTATGACATAAGCTAAGAACTTACGATTTTGCATGAAAATAGGACTAGCAACCGCGTTGCACGGGAGAATGTGAGAAGTGTTCATATGTAGTAAAAACCTGAGAAATCTGTCCGTTTTCGTCATTTGTTATCGAATCGACTTAAAGCCAGATCGTCACTTTGGCCGCAGTTCTGTCTGAAACGGTTACATTTATCGTCTGCAAAGGTATGTCGCGTGCTGCGGTATACGGAGACACTAAAAGCACCATAGTAGAACACAGAAGAAGCTTCTAAGTTGAAGCAATAGCCAGTAAGTAGTAGTACAATTCAAGTTTTAGTTGTCGATTATTCACTTTTTAGCCGGCTTTGGTGGCTTGGACAAGACCTAGGACCTTAAGATTTTGCATGAAAGGAGGACTAGCAGCCGCGTTGCACGGGAGAATGTAAAAAGTGTTCATATGTAGTAAAAACCTGAGAAATCCGTCCGTTTTCGTCATTTGTTATCGAATCGACTTAAAACCAGTTCGTCGCATTGGTCGCTCTTCTCTCTGAAACGGTTGTACTTATCGTCTGCAAAGCTATGTCGCGTGCTGCGGTATGCGGAGACACTAAAACACCATAGTAGAACACAGATGAAGCTTCTAAGTTGATGTAATAACCAGTAAGAAGTAGTACAATTTAAGTTTTAGGTATCGATTATGACTTTTTAGCTAGCTTTGGGGCCTTGGACATGACCTAGGACCTTAAGATTCTGCATGAAAGGAGGATTAGCAGCCGAGTTGCACGGGAGAATGTGAAAAGTGTTCATATGTAGAAAAATCTGAGAAATCCGTCGTATTCGTCATTTGTTATCGAATCGACTTAAAGCCAGATGGTCACATTCGCCGCTCTTCTCTCTATAACGGTTGTACTTATCGTCTGCAAAGCTTTGTCGCGTGCTGCGGTATGCCGAGACACTAAAAGCACCATAGTAGAACACAGATGAAGCTTCTAAGTTGATGTAATAGCCAGTAAGAAGTAGTACAAATCGTATTTTAGGTATCGATTATTGAATTTTTACCCTTCTTTTGTGCCTTGGACATGTGCTAGGAACTTAAGATTTTGCAGGAAAGGAGGACTAGCAGCCGCATTGCAAGGGACAATGTGAATAGTGTTCATATGTAGTAAAAACCCGAGAAATCTGTCCGTTTTCGTCATTTGTTATCGAATCGACCTAAAGCCAGATCGTCACATTGGCCGCAGTTCTGTTTGAAAAGGTTACATTTATCGTATGCAAAGCTATATCGCGTGATTCGGTATGCGGAGACACTAAAAGCACCATAGTAGAACACAGATAAAGCTTCTAAGTTGCTGTAAAAGCCAGTAAGAAGTATTAAAATTCATGTTTAATGTATCGATTATCGACTTTTTACCCTTCTTTGGTGCATTGGACATGAGCTAGGAACTTAAGATTTTGCATGAAAGGTGTACCAGCAGCCACGTTGCACGGGAGAATGTGAAAAGTGTCCATATGTACTAAAAACTTGAGAAATCAGTCCGTTTTCGTCATTTGTTATCGAATCGACTTAAAGCCAGATCGTCACATTGGCCGCTCTTCTCTCTGAAACGGTTACATTTATCGTCTGCAAAGCTATGTCGCGTGCTGCGGTAGGCGGAGACACTAAAAGCACCATAGTAGAACACAGAAGAAGCTTCTAATTTGAAGCAATAGCCAGTAAGAAGTAGTACAATTCAAGTTTTAGTTGTCGATTATTCACTTTTTAGCCGGCTTTGGTGGCTTGGACAAGACCTAGGACCTTAAGATTTTGCATGAAAGGAGGACTAGCAGCCGCGTTGCAAAAGAGAATGTGAAAAGTGTTCATATGTAGTAAAAACCCGAGAAATCTGTCCGTTTTCGTCATTTGTTATCGAATCGACCTAATGCCAGATCGTCACATTGGCAGCAGTTCTGTCTGAAAAGGTTACATTTATCGTCTGCAAAGCTTGGCGCGTGCTGCGGTATGCAGAGACACTAAATGCACCATAGTAGAACACAGATGAAGCTTCTAAGTTGATGTAATAGCCAGTAAGAAGTAGTACAATTCACGTTTTAGGTTTCGATTAATGACTTTTTAGCTGGCTTTGGTGCCTTGGACATGAGCTATGACCTTAAGATTCTGCATGAAAGGAGGACTTGCAGCCGCGTTGCAAGGGAGAATGTGAAAAAAGTTCATATGTAGTAAAAACCTAGGAAATCCGTCCGTTCTCGTCATTTGTTATCGAGTCGACTTAAAGCCAGATCGTCACATTGGCCGCAGTTCTGACTGAAACGGTTACATTTATCGACTGCAAAGGTATGTCGAGTGCTGCGGTATACGGAGACACTAAAAGCACCATAGTAGAACACAGAAGAAGCTTCTAAGTTGAAGCAATAGCCAGTAAGTAGTAGTACAATTCAAGTTTTAGTTGTCGATTATTCACTTTTTAGCCGGCTTTGGTGGCTTGGACAAGACCTAGGACCTTACGATTTTGCATGAAAGGAGGACTAGCAGCCGCGTTGCACGAGAGAATGTAAAAAGTGTTCATATGTAGTAAAAACCTGAGATATCCGTCCGTTTTCGTCATTTGTTATCGAATCGACTTAAAGCCAGATCGTCACATTGGCCGCAGTTCTCTCTGAAACGGTTACATTTATCGTCTGCAAAGCTTGGCGCGTGCTGCGGTATGCAGAGACACTAAATGCACCATAGTAGAACACAGATGAAGCTTCTAAGTTGATGTAATAGCCAGTAAGAAGTAGTACAATTCACGTTTTAGGTTTCGATTAATGACTTTTTAGCTGGCTTTGGTGCCTTGGACATGAGCTATGACCTTAAGATTCTGCATGAAAGGAGGACTTGCAGCCGCGTTGCAAGGGAGAATGTGAAAAAAGTTCATATGTAGTAAAAACCTGAGAAATCCGTCCGTTTTCGTCATTTGTTATCGAGTCGACTTAAAGCCAGATCGTCACATTGGCCGCAGTTCTGTCTGAAACGGTTACATTTATCGTCTGCAAAGGTATGTCGCGTGCTGCGGTATACGGAGACACTAAAAGCACCATAGTAGAACACAGAAGAAGCTTCTAAGTTGAAGCAATAGCCAGTAAGAAGTAGTACAATTCAAGTTTTAGTTATCGATTATTCACTTTTTTGCTCGCTTTTGTGCCTTGGAGAAGAGCTAGGACCTTAAGATTCTGCATGAAAGGAGGACTAGCAGCCGAGTTGTACGGGGGAATGTGAAAAGTGTTCATATGTAGTAAAAACCTGAGAAATCCGTCCGTTTTCGTCATTTGTTATCAAATCGACTTAAAGCCAGATCGTCACATTGGCCGCTCTTCTCTCTGAAACGGTTGTACCTATCGTCTGCAAAGTTATGTCGCGTGCTGCGGTGTGCGGAGACACTAAAAGCACCATAGTAGAACACAGATATAGCTTCTAATTAGATGTAATAGCCAGTAAGAAGTAGTACAATTGAAGTTTTAGCTATCGATTATTGAATTTTTACCCTTCTTTGGTGCCTATGACATAAGCTAAGAACTTACGATTTTGCATGAAAATAGGACTAGCTGCCGCGTTGCACGGGAGAATGTGAGAAGTGTTCATATGTAGTAAAAACCTGAGAAATCTGTCCGTTTTCGTCATTTGTTATCGAATCGACTTAAAGCCAGATCGTCACATTGGCCGCAGTTCTGTCTGAAACGGTTACATTTATCGTCTGCAAAGGTATGTCGCGTGCTGCGGTATACGGAGACACTAAAAGCACCATAGTAGAACACAGAAGAAGCTTCTAAGTTGAAGCAATAGCCAGTAAGTAGTAGTACAATTCAAGTTTTAGTTGTCGATTATTCACTTTTTAGCCGGCCTTGGTGGCTTGGACAAGACCTAGGACCTTAAGATTTTGCATGAAAGGAGGACTAGCAGCCGCGTTGCACGGGAGAATGTAAAAAGTGTTCATATGTAGTAAAAACCTGAGAAATCCGTCCGTTTTCGTCATTTTTTATCGAATCGACTTAAAACCAGTTCGTCGCATTGGTCGCTCTTCTCTCTGAAACGGTTGTACTTATCGTCTGCAAAGCTGTGTCGCGTGCTGCGGTATGCGGAGACACTAAAAGCACTATAGTAGAACCCAGATGACGCTTTTAAGTTCATGTAATAGCAAGTAAGAAGAAGTACAATTAAAGCTTTAGCTACCGATTATTGACTTTTTAGCTGGCTTTGGTGCCTTGGACATGAGCTAGGAACATAAGATTTTGCATGAAAGGAGAACTAGCAGCCGCGTTGCACGAAGATTGTGAAAAGTGTTCATATGTAGTAAAAACCTGAGAAATCCGTCCATTTTCGTCATTTGTTAAGGAATCGACTTAAAGCCAGATCGTCACATTGGCCGCAGTACTGTCTGAAAAGGTTACATTTATCGTCTGCAAAGTTATGTCGCGTGCTGCGGTATACGGAGACACTAAAAGCACCATAGTAGAACACAGAAGAAGCTTCTAAGTTGAAGCAATATCCAGTAAGTAGTAGTACAATTCAAGTTTTAGTTGTCGATTATTCACTTTTTAGCCGGCTTTGGTGGCTTGGACAAGACCTAGGACCTTAAGATTTTGCATGAAAGGAGGACTAGCAGCCGCGTTGCACGGGAGAATGTAAAAAGTGTTCATATGTAGTAAAAACCTGAGAAATCCGTCCGTTTTCGTCATTTGTTATCGAATCGACTTAAAACCAGTTCGTCGCATTGGTCGCTCTTCTCTCTGAAATGGTTGTTCTTATCGTCTGCAAAGCTATGTCGCGTGCTGCGGTATGCGGAGACACTAAAAGCACCATAGTAGAACACAGATGAAGCTTCTAAGTTGATGTAATAGCCAGTAAGAAGTAGTACAATTCAAGTTTTAGGTATCGATTATTGACTTTTTTGCTCGCTTTTGTGCCTTGGAGAAGAGCTAGGACCTTAAGATTCTGCATGAAAGGAGGACTAGCAGCCGAGTTGTACGGGAGAATGTGAGAAGTGTTCATATGTAGTAAAAACCTGAGAAATCTGTCCGTTTTCGTCATTTGTTATCGAATCGACTTAAAGCCAGATCGTCACATTGGCCGCAGTTCTGTCTGAAACGGTTACATTTATCGTCTGCAAAGGTATGTCGCGTGCTGCGGTATACGGAGACACTAAAAGCACCATAGTAGAACACAGAAGAAGCTTCTAAGTTGAAGCAATAGCCAGTAAGTAGTAGTACAATTCAAGTTTTAGTTGTCGATTATTCACTTTTTAGCCGGCTTTGGTGGCTTGGACAAGACCTAGGACCTTAAGATTTTGCATGAAAGGAGGACTAGCAGCCGCGTTGCACGGGAGAATGTAAAAAGTGTTCATATGTAGTAAAAACCTGAGAAATCCGTAAGTTTTCGTCATTTGTTATCGAATCGACTTAAAACCAGTTCGTCGCATTGGTCGCTCTTCTCTCTGAAACGGTTGTACTTATCGTCTGCAAAGCTATGTCGCGTGCTGCGGTATGCGGAGACACTAAAAGCACTATAGTAGAACCCAGATGAAGCTTTTAAGTTCATGTAATAGCAAGTAAGAAGAAGTACAATTAAAGCTTTAGCTACCGATTATTGACTTTTTAGCTGGCTTTGGTGCCTTGGACATGAGCTAGGGACATAAGATTTTGCATGAAAGGAGGACTAGCAGCCGCGTTGCACGGGAGAATGTAAAAAGTGTTCATATGTAGTAAAAACCTGAGAAATCCGTCCATTTTCGTCATTTGTTAAGGAATCGACTTAAAGCCAGATCGTCACATTGGCCGCAGTACTGTCTGAAAAGGTTACATTTATCGTCTGCAAAGTTATGTCGCGTGCTGCGGTACGCAGAGACACTAAAAGCACCATAGTAGAACACAGATGAAGCTTCTAAATTGATGTAATAGCCAGTAAGAAGTAGTACAATTCGTGTGTTAGGTATGGATTATTGACTTTTTACCCTTCTTTGGTTCCTTGGACATGAGCTAGGAACTTAAGATTTTGCATTAAAGGAGGACTAGCAGCCGCGTTGCACGGGAGAATGTAAAAAGTGTTCATATGTAGTAAAAACCTGAGAAATCCGTCCGTTTTCGTCATTTGTTATCAAATCGACTTAAAGCCAGATCGTCACATTGGCCGCGCTTCTCTCTGAAACGGTTGTACTTATCGTCTGCAAAGCTATGTCGCGTGCTGCGGTATGCGGAGACACTAAAAGCACCATAGTAGAACACAGATGAAGCTTCTAACTTGATGTAATAGCCAGTAAGAAGTAGTACAATTCAAGTTTTAGGTATCGATTATTGACTTTTTTGCTCGCTTTGGTGCCTTGGAGAAGAGCTAGGACCTTAAGATTCTGCATGAAAGGAGGACTAGCAGCCGAGTTGCACGGGGGAATGTGAAAAGTGTTCATATGTAGTAAAAACCTGAGAAATCCGTCCGTTTTCGTCATTTGTTATCAAATCGACTTAAAGCCAGATCGTCACATTGGCCGCTCTTCTCTCTGAAACGGTTGTACCTATCGTCTGCAAAGTTATGTCGCGTGCTGCGGTGTGCGGAGACACCAAAAGCACCATAGTAGAACACAGATATAGCTTCTAAGTAGATGTAATAGCCAGTAAGAAGTAGTACAATTCAAGTTTTAGCTATCGATTATTGACTTTTTACCCTTCTTTGGTGCCTATGACATAAGCTAAGAACTTACGATTTTGCATGAAAGGAGGACTAGCAGCCGCGTTGCACGGGAGAATGTGAGAAGTGTTCATATGTAGTAAAAACCTGGGAAATCTGTCCGTTTTCGTCATTTGTTATCGAATCGACTTAAAGCCAGATCGTCACATTGGCCGCAGTTCTGTCTGAAACGGTTACATTTATCGTCTGCAAAGGTATGTCGCGTGCTGCGGTATACGGAGACACTAAAAGCACCATAGTAGAACACAGAAGAAGCTTCTAAGTTGAAGCAATAGCCAGTAAGTAGTAGTACAATTCAAGTTTTAGTTGTCGATTATTCACTTTTTAGCCGGCTTTGGTGGCTTGGACAAGACCTAGGACCTTAAGATTTTGCATGAAAGGAGGACTAGCAGCCGCGTTGCACGGGAGAATGTAAAAAGTGTTCATATGTAGTAAAACCTGAGAAATCCGTCCGTTTTCGTCATTTGTTATCGAATCGACTTAAAACCAGTTCATCACATTGGTCGCTCTTCTCTCTGAAACGGTTGTACTTATCGTCTGCAAAGCTATGTCGCGTGCT
The DNA here is from genome assembly GCF_023897955.1 of Schistocerca gregaria. Taxonomy (NCBI): domain Eukaryota; kingdom Metazoa; phylum Arthropoda; class Insecta; order Orthoptera; family Acrididae; genus Schistocerca; species Schistocerca gregaria. The sequence continues at coordinate 698,841 of NW_026061881.1, forward strand.
GCGGTATGCGGAGACACTAAAAGCACTATAGTAGAACCCAGATGAAGCTTTTAAGTTCATGTAATAGCAAGTAAGAAGAAGTACAATTAAAGCTTTAGCTATCGATTATTGACTTTTTAGCTGGCTTTGGTGCCTTGGACATGAGCTAGGAACATAAGATTTTGCATGAAAGGAGAACTAGCAGCCGCGTTTCACGGGAGAATGTGAAAAGAGTTCATATGTAGTAAAAGCGTGAGAAATCCGTCCGTTTTCGTCATTTGTTATCAAATCGACTTAAAGCCAGATCGTCACATTGGCCGCTCTTCACTCTGAAACGGTTGTACTTATCGTCTGCAAAGCTATGTCGCGTGCTGCGGTATGCGGAGACACTAAAATCACCATAGTAGAACACAGACGAAGCTTCTAAGTTTTTGTGATAGCCAGTAAGAAGTAGAACAATTCAAGTTTTAGGTAACGATTATTGACTTTTTACCCCTCTTTGGTGCCTTGGACATGAGTATGGGAACTTAAGATTTTCCAATAAATGAGGTCTATCTGCCGCGTTACACGGGAGAATGTGAAAAGTGTTCATATGTAGTAAAAACCTGAGAAATCCGTCCGTTTTCGTCATTTGTTATCGAATCGACTTAAAGCCAGATCGTCACATTGGACGCAGTACTGTCTGAAAAGGTTACATTTATCGTCTGCAAAGTTATGTCGCGTGCTGCGGTACGCAGAGACACTAAAAGCACCATAGTAGAACACAGATGAAGCTTCTAAGTTGATGTAATAGCCAGTAAGAAGTAGTACAATTCGTGTGTTAGGTATGGATTATTGACTTTTTACCCTTCTATGGTTCATTGGACATGAGCTAGGAACTTAAGATTTTGCATGAAATGAGGACTAGCAGCCGCGTTGCACGGGAGAATGTAAAAAGTGTTCATATGTAGTAAAAACCTGAGAAATCCGTCCGTTTTCGTCATTTGTTATCAAATCGACTTAAAGCCAGTACGTCACATTGGCCGCTCTTCTCTCTGAAACGGTTGTACTGATCGTCTGCAAAGCATGTCGCGTGCTGCGGTATGCGGAGACACTAAAAGCACCATAATAGAACACAGATGAAGCTTTTAAGTTGATGAAATAGCTAGTAAGTAGTAGTACAATTCAAGTTTTAGGTACCGATTATTGACATTTTAGGTGGCTTTGGTGCCTTATACATGAGCTAGGGCCTTAGCAATCTGCATGAAAGGAGGAATAGCAGACGAGTTGCGCGGGAGAATGTGAAAAGTGTTCATATGTAGTAAAAACCTAAGACATCCGTCAGTTTTCGTCATTTGTTATCAAATCGACTTAAAGCCAGATCGACACATTGGCCGCTCTTCTCTCTGAAACGGTTGTACTTATCGTCTGCAAAGCTATGTCGCGTGCTGCGGTATGCGGAGACACTAAAAGCACCATAGCAGAACACAGATGTAGCTTCTAAGTTGATGTAATATCCAGTAAAATGTAGTACAATTCATGTTTTAGGTATCGATTATTGACTTTTTACCCTTCTTTGGTGCCTTGGACAGGAGCTAGGAACTTAAGATTTTTCATTAAAGGAGGACTAGCAGCCGCGTTGCGCGGGAGAATGTGAAAAGTCTTCATATGTAGTAAAAGCCTGAGAAATCCGTCCGTTTTCGTCATTTGATATCAAATCGACTTAAAGCCAGATCGTCACATTGGACGCTCTTCTCTCTGAAACGGTTGTACTTATCGTCTGCAAAGCTATGTCGCGTGCTGCGGTATGCGGAGACACTAAAAGCAAAATAGTAGAACACAGATGAAGCCTCTATGATGATGTAATATCTAGTAAGAAGTAGTACAATTCAAGTTTTAGGAATCGATTATTGACTTTTTACCCCTCTTTGGTGCCTTGGACATGAGCTAGGAACTTAAGATTTTGCATGAAAGGAAGACTAGCAGCCGCGTTGCACGAGAAAATGTGAAAAGTGTTCATATGTAGTAAAAACCTGAGAAATCTGTCCGTTTTCGTCATTTGTTATCGAATCGACTTAAAGCCAGATCGTCACATTGGCCGCAGTTCTGTCTGAAACGGTTACATTTATCGTCAGCAAAGCTTGGCGAGTGCTGCGGTATGCAGAGACACTAAAAGCACCTTAGTAGAACACAGATGAAGCTTCTAAGTTGATGTAATAGGCAGTAAGAAGTAGTACAAATCGTGTTTTACGTATCGATTATTGACTTTTTACCCTTGTTTGATGCCTTGGACATGAGCTAGGAAGTTAAGATTTTGAATGAAAGGAGGACCAGCTGCCGCGTTGCATGGGAGAATGTGAAAAGTGTTCATATGTAGTAAAAACCTGAGAAATCCGTCGGTTTTCGTCATATGTTATCGAATCGACTTAAAGCCAGATCGTCACATTGGTCGCTCTTCTCTCTGAAACGGTTGTACTTATTGTCTGCAAAGCTATGTCGCGTGCTGCGGTATGCGGACACACTAAAAGCACCATAGTAGAACACAGATGAAGCTTCTAAGTTGACGTAATAGCCAGTAATAAGTAGTAGAATTCGTGTTTTAGGTATCGATTATTGACTTGTTACCCTTCTTTGGTGCCTTGGACAGGAGCTAGGAACTTAAGATTTTTCATGAAAGGAGGACTAGCAGGCGCGTTGCGCGGGAGAATGTGAAAAGTCTTCATATGTAGTATAAACCTGAGAAATCAGTCCGTTTTCGTCATTTGATATCGAATCGACATAAAGCCAGATAGTCACATTGGCCGCTCTTCTCTCTATCACTGTTGTACTTATCGTATGCAAAGCAATGTCGCGTGCTGCGGTATGCGGAGACACTAAAAGCACCATAGTAGAATAGTGATGAAGCTTCTAAGTTGATGTAATAGCCAGTAAGATGTAGTACAATTCTAGTTTTAGATATCGATTATTGACTTTTTACCCATCTTTGGTGCCTTGGACATGAGCTAGGAACTTAAGATTTTGCATGAAAGGAGGACTAGCAGCCGAGTTGTATGGGAGAATGTGAAAAGTGTTCATATTTAGTAAAAACCTGCGAAGTCCGTCCGTTTTCGTCATTTGTTATCGAATCGACTTAAAGCCACATCGTCACATTGGCTTCTCTTCTCTCTGAAACTGTTGTACTTATCGAGTGCAAAGCTATGTCGCGTGCTGCGGTATGCGGAGACACTAAAAGCACCATAGTAGAACACAGATGAAGCTTCTAAGTTGATGTAATAGCCAGTAAGAAGTAGTACAATTCAAGTTTTAGGTATCGATTATTGATTTTTACCCTTCTTTGGTGCCTTAGACATGAGATAGGAACTTAAGATTTTGCATGAAAGGAGGACTGGCAGCCGCGTAGCGCGGGAGAATGTGAAAAGTGTTCATATGTAGTAAAAATCTGAGAAATCCGACGTTTTCGTCATTTGTTATCGAATCGACTTAAAGCCAGATGGTCACATTCGCCGCTCTTCTCTCTATAACGGTTGTACTTATCGTCTGCAAAGCTTTGTCCCGTGCTGCGGTATGCGGAGACACTAAAAGCACCATAGTAGAACACAGATGAAGCCTCTATGTTGATGTAATATCCAGTAAGAAGTATTACAATTCATGTTTTAGGAATCGATTACTGACTTTTTAGCTGGCTTTGGTGCCTTGTACATGAGCTAGGACCTTACGATTCTGCATGAAAGGAGGACTAGCAGCCGAGTTGCAAGGGAGAATGTGAGAAGTGTTCATATGTAGTAAAAACCTGAGAAATCCGTCCGTTTTCGTCATTTGTTATCGAATCGACTTAAAGCCAGATCGTCACATTGGCCGCAGTTCTGTCTGAAAAGGTTACGTTTATCGTCTGCTTAGCTATGTCGCGTGCTGCGGTATGCGGAGACACTAAAAGCACCATAGTAGAACACAGATGAAGCTTTTAAGTCGATATAATAGCTAGTAAGAAGTAGTACAATTCAAGTTTTAGGTATCGATTATTGACTTTTTGCCCCTCTTTGGTGCCTTGGACATGAGCTAGGAACTTAAGATTTTGCATGAAAGGAAGACTAGCAGCCGCGTTGCACGGGAGAATGTGAAAAGTGTTCATATGTAGTAAAAACCTGAGAAATCCGTCCGTTTTCGTCATTTGTTATCGAATCGACTTAAAGCCAGATCGTCACATTGGCCGCAGTTCTGTCTGAAACGGTTACATTTATCGTCATCAAAGCTTGGCGAGTGCTGCGGTATGCAGAGACACTAAAAGCGCCATAGTAGAACACAGATGAAGCTTCTAAGTTGATGTAATAGCCAGTAAGAAGTAGTACAATTCGTGTTTTAGGAATCGATTATTGACTTTTTACCCTTGTTTGGTGCCTTGGACATGAGCTAGGAACTTAAGATTTTGAATGAAAGGAGGACCAGCAGCCGCGTTGCATGGGAGAATGTGAAAAGTGTTCTTATGTAGTAAAAACCTGAGAAATCCGTCCGTTTTCGTCATTTGTTATCGAATCGACTTAAAGCCAGATCGTCACATTGGTCGCTCTTCTCTCTGAAACGGTTGTACTTATTGTCTGCAAAGCTATGTCGCGTGCTGCGGTATGCGGAGACACTAAAAGCACTATAGTAGAACCCAGATGAAGCTTCTAAGTTCATGTAATAGCCAGTAAGAAGTAGTACAATTGAAGTTTTTGGTATCGATTATTGACTTTTTACCCTTCTTTGGTGCCTTGGACATGAGATAGGAACATACGACTTTGCATGAAAGGAGGACTAGCAGCCGCGTTGCACGGGAGAATGTGAAAAGTGTTCATATGTAGCAAAAACCTGAGAAATCTGTCCGTTTTCTTCATTTGTTATCGAATCGACTTAAAGCCAGATCGTCACATTGGACGCTCTTCTCTCTAAAACGGTGGTACTTATCGTCTGCAAAGCTTTGTCGCGTGCTGCGGTATGCAGACACACTAAAAGCTCCATAGTAGAACACAGATGAAGCTTCTAAGTTGACGTAATAGCCAGTAATAAGTAGTAGAATTCGTGTTTTAGGTATAGATTACTGACTTTTTACCCTCTTTGGTGCATTGGACATGAGCTAGGAACTTAAGATTTTGCATGAAACGAGGACTAGCAGCCGCGTTGCACGGGAGAATGTGAAAAGTGTTCATTTGTAGTAAAAACCTGAGAAATCCGTCCGTTTTCGTCTTTTGTTATCGAATCTACTTAAAGGAAGATCGTCACATTGGCCGCTCTTCTCTCTGAAACGGCTGTACTTATCGTCTGCAAAGCTATGTCGCGTGCTGCGGTATGCGGAGACACTAAAAGCACTATAGTAGAACCCAGATGAAGCTTCTAAGTTCATGTAATAGCCAGTAAGAAGTAGTACAATTCAAGTTTTAGGTATCGATTATTGACTTTTTACCCTTATTTGGTGCCTTGGACAGGAGCTAGGAACTTAAGATTTTTCATTAAAGGAGGACTAGCAGCCGCGTTGCGTGGGAGAATGTGAAAAGTCTTCATATGTAGTAAAAACCTGAGAAATCCGTCCGTTTTCGTCATTTGATATCAAATCGACTTAAAGCCAGATCGTCACATTGGACGCTCTTCTCTCTGAAACGGTTGTACTTATCGTCTGCAAAGCTATGTCGCGTGCTGTGGTATGCGGAGACACAAAAAGCAAAATAGTAGAACACAGATGAAGCCTCTATGTTGATGTAATATCTAGTAAGAAGTAGTACAATTCAAGTTTTAGGAATCGATTATTGACTTTTTACCCCTCTTTGGTGCCTTGGGCATGAGCTAGGAACTTAAGATTTTGCATGAAAGGAAGACTAGCAGCCGCGTTGCACGGGAAAATGTGAAAAGTGTTCATATGTAGTAAAAACCTGAGAAATCTGTCCGTTTTCGTCATTTGTTATCGAATCGACTTAAAGCCAGGTCGTCACATTGGCCGCAGTTCTGTCTGAAACGGTTACATTTATCGTCAGCAAAGCTTGGCGAGTGCTGCGGTATGCAGAGACACTAAAAGCACCATAGTAGAACACAGATGAAGCTTCTAAGTTGATGTAATAGGCAGTAAGAAGTAGTACAAATCGTGTTTTAGGTATCGATTATTGACTTTTTACCCTTGTTTGGTGCCTTGGACATGAGCTAGGAACTTAAGATTTTGCATGAAAGGAGGACTAGCAGCCGAGTTGTATGGGAGAATGTGAAAAGTGTTCATATTTAGTAAAAACCTGCGAAGTCCGTCCGTTTTCGTCATTTGTTATCGAATCGACTTAAAGCCACATCGTCACATTGGCTTCTCTTCTCTCTGAAACTGTTGTACTTATCGAGTGCAAAGCTATATCGCGTGCTGCGGTATGCGGAGACACTAAAAGCACCATAGTAGAACACAGATGAAGCTTCTAACTTGATGTAATAGCCAGTAAGAAGTAGTACAATTCGTGTTTTAGGTATCGATTATTGACTTTTTACCCTTGTTTGGTGTCTTGGACATGAGCTAGGAACTTAAGATTTTGAATGAAAGGAGGACCAGCAGCCGCGTTGCATGGGAGAAAATGAAAAGTGTTCATATGTAGTAAAAACCTGAGAAATCCGTCCGTTTTCGTCATTTGTTATCGAATCGACTTAAAGCCAGATCGTCACATTGGTTGCTCTTCTCTCTGAAACGGTTGTACTTATTGTCTGCAAAGCTATGTCGCGTGCTGCGGTATGCGGAGACACTAAAAGCACTATAGTAGAACCCAGATGAAGCTTCTAAGTTCATGTAATAGCCAGTAAGAAGTAGTACAATTGAAGTTTTAGGTATCGATTATTGACTTTTTACCCTTCTTTGGTGCCTTGGACATGAGCTAGGAACATAAGACTTTGCATGAAAGGAGGACTAGCAGCCGCGTTGCACGGGAGAATGTGAAAAGTGTTCATATGTAGCAAAAACCTGAGAAATCTGTCCGTTTTCTTCATTTGTTATCGAATCGACTTAAAGCCAGATCGTCACATTGGACGCTCTTCTCTCTAAAACGGTGGTACTTATCGTCTGCAAAGCTTTGTCGCGTGCTGCGGTATGCAGACACACTAAAAGCTCCATAGTAGAACACAGATGAAGATTCTAAGTTGACGTAATAGCCAGTAATAAGTAGTAGAATTCGTGTTTTAGGTATAGATTACTGACTTTTTACCCTCTTTGGTGCATTGGACATGAGCTAGGAACTTAAGATTTTGCATGAAACGAGGACTAGCAGCCGCGTTGCACGGGAGAATGTGAAAAGTGTTCATTTGTAGTAAAAACCTGAGAAATCCGTCCGTTTTCGTCTTTTGTTATCGAATCTACTTAAAGGAAGATCGTCACATTGGCCGCTCTTCTCTCTGAAACGGCTGTACTTATCGTCTGCAAAGCTATGTCGCGTGCTGCGGTATGCGGAGACACTAAAAGCACTATAGTAGAACCCAGATGAAGCTTCTAAGTTCATGTAATAGCCAGTAAGAAGTAGTGCAATTCAAGTTTTAGGTATCGATTATTGACTTTTTACCCTTATTTGGTGCCTTGGACATGAGCTAGGAACATAAGATTTTGCATGAAAGGAGGACTAGCAGCCGCGTTGCACGGGAGAATGTGAACAGTGTTCATATGTAGCAAAAACCTGAGAAATCTGCCCGTTTTCTTCATTTGTTATCGAATCGACTTAAAGCCAGATCGTCACATTGGACGCTCTTCTCTCTAAAACGGTAGTACTTATCGTCTGCAAAGCTTTGTCGCGTGCTGCGGTATGCGGACACACTAAAAGCACCATAGTAGAACACAGATGAAGCTTCTAAGTAGACGTAATAGCCAGTAATAAGTAGTAGAATTTGTGTTTTAGGTATCGATTATTGACTTGTTACCCTTCTTTGGTGCCTTGGACAGGAGCTAGGAACTTAAGATTTTTCATGAGAGGAGGACTAGCAGGCGCGTTGCGCGGGAGAATGTGAAAAGTCTTCATATGTAGTATAAACCTGAGAAATCAGTCCGTTTTCGTCATTTGATATCGAATCGACATAAAGCCAGATAGTCACATTGGCCGCTCTTCTCTCTATCACTGTTGTATTTATCGTCTGCAAAGCAATGTCGCGTGCTGCGGTATGCGGAGACACTAAAAGCACCATAGTAGAACGCAGATGAAGCTTCTATGTTGATGTAATATCCAGTAAGATGTAGTACAATTCAAGTTTTAGGAATCGATTATTGACCTTTAGCTGGCTTTGGTGAATTGGACATGAGCTAGGACCTTAAGATTCTGCATGAAAGGAGGTCTAGCTGCCGAGTTGCACGATTGAACGTGAAAAGTGTTCATATGTAGTAAAAACCTGAGAAATCCGTCCGTTTTCGTCATTTGTTATCGAATCGACTTAAAGCCAGATGGTCACATTCGCCGCTCTTCTCTCTATAACGGTTGTACTTACCGTCTGAAAAGCTATGTCGCGTGCTGCGGTATCCGGAGACACTAAAAGCACCATAGTAGAACAGTGATGAAGCTTCTAAGTATATGTAATAGCCAGTAAGATGTAGTACAATTCTAGTTTTAGATATCGATTATTGACTTTTTACTCTTCTTTGGTGCCTTGGACAGGAGCTAGGAACTTAAGATTTTGCATGAAAGGAGGACTAGCAGCCGCGTTGCACGGGAGAATGTGAAAAGTGTTCATATGTAGTAAAAACCTGAGAAATCCGTCAGTTTTCATCATTTGTTATCGAATCGACTTAAAGCCAGAACGTCACATTGGCTGCTCTTCTGTCTGAAACGGTTACATTTATCGTCTGCAAAGCTATGAAGCGTGCTGCGGTATGCGGAGACACTAAAAGCACCATAGTACAACACAGATGAAGCTTCTAAGTTTATGTAATACCCAGTAAGAAGTAGTACAATTCAAGTATTAAGTATCGATTATTGACTTTTTAGCCGGCTTTGGTGCATTGGACATGATCTAGGACCTTAAGATTCTGCATGAAAGGAGGACTAGCAGCCGCGTTGCACGGAAGAATGTGAAAAGTGTTCATATGTAGGAAAAACCTGAGAAATCCGTCAGTTTTCATCATTTGTTATCGAATCGACTTAAAGCCAGATCGTCACATTGGCCGCTCTTCTCTCTAAAACGGTTGTACTTATCGTCTGCAAAGCTGTGTCGCTTCCTGCGGTATGGGGAGACACTAAAGCTTCATAGTAGAACACAGATGAAGCTTCTAAGTTGATGTAATAGCCAGTAAAAAGTAGTACAATTCAAGTTTTAGGTATCGTTTATTGACTTTTTACCCTTCTTTGGTGCTTTGGACATGAGCTAGGAACTTAAGATTTTGCATGAAAGGAGGACTAGCAGCAGCGTTGCACGGAAGAATGTGAGAAGTGTTCATATGTAGTAAAAACCTGAGAAATCCGTCCGTTTTCGTCACTTGTTATCAAATCTACTTAAAGCCAGATCGTCACATTGGCCGCTCTTCTCTCTAAACTATTGTACTTATCGTCTGCAAAGCTATGTCCCGTGCTGCGGTATGCAGAGACACTAAAAGCACCATAGTAGAACACAGATGAAGCTCCTAAGTTAATGTAATAGACAGTAAGAAGTAGTACAATTCAAGTTATGTTATGGATTATTGACTTTTTACCCTTCTTTGGTGCTTGGACATGAGCTAGGAACTTAAGATTTTGAATGAAAGGAGGACTAGCAGCCGTTTTGCACGGGGCGATGTGATAAGTATTCATATGTAGCAAAAACGAGAGAAATCCGTCCGTTTTCGTCATTTGTTATCGAATCGACTTAAAGCAAGATCGTCACACTGGCTTCTCTTCTCTCTGAAACTGTTGTACTTATCGACTGCAAAGCTATGTCGTGTGCTGCGGTATGCGGAGACACTAAAAGCACCATAGTAGAACACAGATGAAGCTTCTAAGTTGATGTAACAGCCAGTAGGAAGTAGTACAATTCAATATTAAGGTATCGATTATTGACTTTTTACCCTTCTTTGGTGCCTTGGACAGGAGCTAGGAACTTAAGATTTTGCATGAAAGGAGGACTAGCAGCCGCGTTGCACTGGAGAATGTGAAAAGTGTTCATATGTAGGAAAAACCTGAGAAATCCGTCAGTTTTCATCATTTGTTATCGAATCGAATTAAAGCCAGATCGTCACATTGGCCGCTCTTCTGTCTGAAACGGTTACATTTATCGTCTGCAAAGCTATGAAGCGTGCTGCGGTATGCGGAGACACTAAAAGCACCATAGTACAACACAGATGAAGCTTCCAAGTTTATGTAATACCCAGTAAGAAGTAGTACAATTCAAGTTTTAGGTATCGATTATTGACTTTTTACCCTTCTTTAGTGGCTTAGACATGAGCTAGGAACTTAAGATTTTGCATGAAAGGAGGAATAGCAGCCGCGTTGCGCGGGAGAATGTGAAAAGTGTTCATATGTAGTAAATATCTGAAAAAATCCGTCGTTTTCGTCATTTGTTATCGAATCGACTTATAGCCAGATGGTCACATTCGCCGCTCTTCTCTCTATAACGGTTGTACTTATCGTCTGCAAAGCTTTGTCCCGTGCTGCGGTATGCGGAGACACTAAAAGCACCATAGTAGAACACAGATGAAGCTTCTAAGTTGATGTAATAGCCAGTAAGAAGTAGTATTATTCAAGTTTTAGGTATCGATTATTGAATTTTACCCTTCTTTGGTGCCTTGGACATGGGCTAGGAACTTAAGTTTTTGCATGAAAGGAGGACTAGCAGCCGCGTTGCACGAGAGAATGTGAAAAGTGTTCATGTGTATTAAAAACCTGAGAAATCTGTCCGTTTTCGTCATTTGTTATCGAATCGACTTAAAGCCAGATCGTCATATTGGCCGCAGTTCTGTCTGAAACGGTTACATTTATCGTCTGCCAAGCTTGGCGCGTGCTGCGGTATGCAGAGACACTAGAAGCACCATAGTAGAACGCAGATGAAGCTTCTAAGTTGATGTAATAGCCAGTAAGAAGTAGTACAATTCACGTTTTAGGTTTCGATTAATGTCTTTTTAGCTGGCTTTGGTGCCTTGGACATGAGCTATGACCTTAAGATTCTGCATGAAAGGAGGAGTTGCAGCCGCGTTGCATGAGAGAATGTGAAAAGTGTTCATGTGTAGTAAAAACCTGAGAAATCTGTCCGTTTTCGACATTTGTTATCGAATCGACTTAAAGCCAGATCGTCACATTGGCCGCAGTTCTGTCTTAAAAGGTTACATTTATCGTCTGCAAAGCTATATCGCGTGATTCGGTATGCGGAGACACTAAAAGCACCATAGTAGAACACAGATGAAGCCTCTATGTTGATGTAATATCCAGTAAGAAGTAGTACAATTCGTGTTTTAGGTATCGATTATTGACTTTTTACCCTTCTTTGGTGCCTTGGACATGAGCTAGGAACATAAGATTTTGCATGAAAGGAGGACTAGCAGCCGCGTTGCACGGGAGAATGTAAAAGTGTTCACATGTAGCAAAAACCTGAGAAATCTGTCCGTATTCTTTATTTGTTATCGAATCGACTTAAAGCCAGATCGTCACATTGGACGCTCTTCTCTCTAAAACGGTAGTACTTATCGTCTGCAAAGCTTTGTCGCGTGCTGCGGTATGCGGACACACTAAAAGCACCATAGTAGAACACGGATGAAGCTTCTAAGTTGACGTAATAGCTAGTAAGAAGTAGTAGAATTCGTGGTTTTAGGTATAGATTATTGACTTTTTACCCTTCTTTGGTGCCTTGGACATGAGCTAGGAACTTAAGATTTTGCATAAAACGAGGACTAGCGCGTTGCACGGGGGAATGTGAGAAGTGTTCATAAGTAGTAAAAACCTGAGAAATCCGTCCGTTTTCGTCATTTGTTATCAAATCGACTTAAAGCCAGATCGACACATTGGCCGCTCTTCTCTCTGAAACGGTTGTACTTATCGTCTGCAAAGCTATGTCGCGTGCTGCGGTATGCGGAGACACTAAAAGCACCATAGTAGAACACAGATGAAGCCTCTATGTTGATGTAATATCCAGTAAGAAGTAGTACAATTCAAGTTTTAGGAATCGATTATTGACTTTTTAGCTGGCTTTGGTGCCTTGTACATGAGCTAGGACCTTACGATTCTGCATGAAAGGAGGACTAGCAATCGAGTTGCACGGGAGAATGTGAAAAGTGTTCACATGTAGTAACAACTGGAGAAATCTGTCCGTTTTCGTCATTTGTTATCGAATCGACTTAAAGCCAGATCGTCACATTGGCCGCAGTTCTGTCTGAAACGGTTACATTTATCGTCTGCAAAGCTATGTCGCGTGCTGCGGTATGCGGAGACACTAAAAGCACCATAGTAGAACACAGATGATGCTCCTAAGTCGATATAATAGCTAGTAAGATGTAGTACAATTCAAGTTTTAGGTATCGATTATTGACTTTTTACCCCTCTTTGGTGCCTTGGACATGAGCTAGGAACTTAAGATTTTGCATGAAAAGAAGACTAGCAGCCGCGTTGCACGGGAGAATGTGAAAAGTGTTCATATGTAGTAAAAACCTGAGAAATCTGTCCGTTTTCGTCATTTGTTATCGAATCGACTTAAAGCCAGATCGTCACATTGGCCGCAGTTCTGTCTGAAACGGTTACATTTATCGTCTGCAAAGCTTGGCGCGTGCTGCGGTATGCAGAAACACTAAAAGCACCATAGTAGAACCCAGATGAAGCTTCTAAGTTGATGTAATAGCCAGTAAGAAGTAGTACAATTCACGTTTTAGGTTTCGATTAATGTCTTTTTAGCTGGCTTTGGTGCCTTGGACATGGGCTATGACCTTAAGATTCTGCATGAAAGGAGGAGTTGCAGCCGCGTTGGAAGGGAGAATGTGAAAAGTGTTCATATGTAGTAAAAACCTAGGCAATCCGTCCGTTTTCGTCATTTGTTATCGAGTCGACTTAAAGCCAGATCGTCACATTGGCCACTCTTTTGTCTTAAACGGTTACATTTATCGTCTGCAAAGGTATGTCGCGTGCTGCGGTATACGGAGACACTAAAAGCACCATAGTTGAACACAGAAGAAGCTTCTAAGTTGAAGCAATAGCCAGTAAGTAGTAGTACAATTCAAGTTTTAGTTGACGATTATTCACTTTTTAGCCGGCTTTGGTGGCTTGGACAAGACCTAGGACCTTAATATTTTGCATGAAAGGAGGACTAGCAGGCGCGTTGCACGGGAGAATGCAAAAAGTGTTCATATGTAGTAAAAACCTGAGAAATCCGTCCGTTTTCGTCATTTGTTATCGAATCGACTTAAAACCAGTTCGTCACATTGGTCGCTCTTCTCTCTGAAACGGTTGTACTTATCGTCTGCAAAGCTATGTCGCGTGCTGCGGTATGCGGAGACACTAAAAGCACTATAGTAGAACCCAGATGAAGCTTCTAAGTTCATGTAATAGCAAGTAAGAAGTAGTACAATTCAAGTTTTAGGTATCGATTATTGACTTTTTTGCTCGCTTTGGTGCCTTGGAGAAGAGCTAGGACCTTAACATTCTGCATGAAAGGAAGACTAGCAGCCGAGTTGCACGGGGGAATGTGAAAAGTGTTCATATGTAGTAAAAACCTGAGAAATCCGTCCGTTTTCGTCATTTGTTATCAAATCGACTTAATGCCAGATCGTCACATTGGACGCTCTTCTCTCTGAAACGGTTACATTAATCGTCTGCAAAAGTATGTCGCGTGCTGCGGTATGCGGAGACACTAAAAGCACCATAGTAGCACAGAAGAAGCTACTAAGTTGAAGCAATAGCCAGTAAGAAGTAGTAAAATTCAAGTTTTAGTTGTCGATTAAACACTTTTTAGCCGGCTTTGGTGGCTTGGACATGAGCTAGGAACATAAGATTTTGCATGAAAGGAGGACTAGCAGCCGCGTTGCACGGGAGAATGTGAAAAGTGTTCATATGTAGCAAAAACCTGAGAAATCTGTCCGTTTTCTTCATTTGTTATCGAATCGACTTAAAGCCAGATCGTCACATTGGACGCTCTTCTCTCTAAAACGGTAGTACTTATCGTCTGCAAAGCTTTGTCGCCTGCTGCGGTATGCGGACACACTAAAAGCACCATAGTAGAACACAGATGAAGCTTCTAAGTTGACGTAATAGCCAGTAAGAAGTAGTAGAATTCGTGTTTTAAGTATAGATTATTGACTTTTTACCCTTCTTTGGTGCCTTGTACATGAGCTAGGAACTTAAGATTTTGCATGAAACGAGGACTAGCAGCCGCGTTGCACGGGAGAATGTGAAAAGTGTTCATATGTAGTAAAAACCTGAGAAATCCGTCCGTTTTCGTCATTTGTTATCGAATCGACTTAAAGCCACATCGTCACATTGGCCGCTCTTCTCTCTGAAACGGTTACATTAATCGTCTGCAAAAGTATGTCGCGTGCTGCGGTATGCGGAGACACTAAAAGCACCATAGTAGCACAGAAGAAGCTACTAAGTTGAAGCAATAGCCAGTAAGAAGTAGTAAAATTCAAGTTTTAGTTGTCGATTAAACACTTTTTAGCCGGCTTTGGTGGCTTGGACATGACCTAGGACCTTAAGATTTTGCATGAAAGGAGGACTAACAGCCGCGTTGCACAGGAGAATGTGAAAAGTGTTCATATGTAGTAAAAACCTGAGAAATCCGTCGGTTTTCGTCATTTGTTATCGAATCGACTTAAAGCCAGATCGTCACACTGGACGCTCTTCTCTCTGAAACGGTTGTACTTATCGTCTGCAAAGGCTATGTCGCGTGCTGCGGTATGCGGAGACACTAAAAGCACTATAGCAGAACACAGATGAAGCTTCTAAGTTCATGTAATAGCCAGTAAGAAGTAGTACAATTCAAGTTTTAGGTATCGATTATTGACTTTTTACCCTTCCTTGGTGCCTTGTACATGAGCTAGGAACATAGGATTTTGCATGAAAGGAGGACTAGCAGCCGCGTTGCACGGGAGAATGTGAAAAGTGTTCATATGTAGCAAAAACCTGAGATATCTGTCCGTTTTCTTCATTTGTTATCGAATCGACTTAAAGCAAGATCGTCACATTGGCTTCTCTTCTCTTTGAAACTGTTGTACTTATCGACTGCAAAGCTATGTCGCGTGCTGCGGTATGCGGAGACACTAAAAGCACCATAGTAGAACACAGATGAAGCTTCTAAGTTGATGTAACAGCCAGTAAGAAGTAGTACAATTCAATTTTTAGGTATCGATTATTGACTTTTTACCCTTCTTTGGTGCCTTGGACAGGAGCGAGGAACTTAAGATTTTGCATGAAAGGAGGACTAGCAGCCGGGTTGCACGGGAGAATGTGAAAAGTGTTCTTATGTGGGAAAAACCTGAGAAATCCGTCAGTTTTCATCATTTGTTATCGAATCGACTTAAAGCCAGATCGTCACATTGGCCGCTCTTCTCTCTAAAACGGTTGTATTTATCGTCTGCAAAGCTGTGTCGCTTCCTGCGGTATGTGGGGACACTAAAGCTTCATAGTAGAACACAGATGAAGCTTCTAAGTTGATGTAATAGCCAGTAAGAAGTAGTACAATTCAAGTTTTAGGTATCGATTATTGACTTTTTACCCTTCTTTGGTGCCTTGGACATGAGCTAGGAACTTAAGATTTTGCATGAAAGGAGGACTAGCAGCAGCGTTGCACGGAAGAATGTGAGAAGTGTTCATATGTAGTAAAAACCTGAGAAATCCGTCCGTTTTCGTCATTTTTTATCAAATCTACTTAAAGCCAGATCGTCACATTGGCCGCTCTTCTCTCTGAAACGGTTGTACTTATCGTCTGCAAAGCTATTTCGCGTGCTGTGGTATGCGGAGACACTAAAAGCACCATAGTAGAACACAGATGAAGCTTCTAAGTTGATGTAATATCCAGTAAAAAGTAGTACAATTCATGTTTTAGGTATCGATTATTGACGTTTTACCCTTCTTTGTTGCCTTGGACAGGAGCTAGGAACTTAAGATTTTTAATGAAAGGAGGACTAGCAGTCGCGTTGCGCGGGAGAATGTGAAAAGTCTTCATATGTAGTAAAAACCTGAGAAATTCGTCCGTTTTCGTCATTTGTTATCGAATCGACTTAATGCCAGATGGTCACATTCGCCGCTCTTCTCTCTATAACGGTTGTACTTATCGTCTGAAAAGCTATGTCGCGTGCTGCGGTATCCGGAGACACTAAAAGCACCATAGTAGAACACAGATGAAGCTTCTAAGTTGATGTAATAGCCAGTAAGAAGTAGTACAATTCGTGTTTTAGGTATCGATTATTGACTTTTTACCCTTGTTTGGTGCCTTGGACATGAGCTAGGAACTTAAGATTTTGAATGAAAGGAGGACTAGCATCCGCGTTTCATGGGAGAATGGGAAAAGTGTTCATATGTAGTAAAAACATGAGTAATCCGTCCGTTTTCGTCATTTGTTATCGAATCGATTTAAAGCCACATCGTCACATTGGCCGCTCTTCTCTCTGAAACGGTTACATTTATCGTCTGCAAAGGTATGTCGCGTGCTGCGGTATCCGGAGACACTAAAAGCACCATAGTAGAACACAGACGAAGCTTCTAAGTTGATGTAATAGCCAGTAAGAAGTAGTTCAATTCGTGTTTTAAGTATAGATTATTGACTTTTTACCCTTCTTTGGTGCCTTGGACATGAGCTAGGAACTTAAGATTTAGCATGAAAGGAGGACTAGCAGCCGCGTTGCACGGGAGAATGTGAAAAGTGTTCATATGTAGCAAAAACCCGACAAATCTGTCCGTATTGGTCATTTGTTATCGAATCGACTTAAAGTCACATCGTCACATTGGCCGCAGTTCTGTCTGAATCGGTTACATTTATCGTCTGCAAAGCTTGGCGCGTGCTGCGGTATGCAGAGACACTAAAAGCACCATAGTAGAACACAGATGAAGCTTCTAAGTTGATGTAATAGCCAGTAAGATGTAGTACAATTCGTGTTTTAGGTATCGTCACCTTGGCCGCTCTTCTGACTTAAACGGTTACATTTATCGTCTGCAAAGCTATGTCGCGTATTGCGGTATTCGCGGACACTAAAAGCACCACAGTAGATCACAGATGAAGCTCCTAAGTTCATGTAATAGCCAGTAAGAAGTAGTACAATTCAAGTTATGTTATGGATTATTGACTTTTTACCCTTCTTTGGTGCCTTGGACATGAGCTAGGAACTTAAGATTTTACATGAAAGGAGGACTAGCAGCCGAGTTGCACGGGAGAATGTGAAAGGTGTTCATATGAAGTAAAAACCTGAGAAATCTGTCCGTTTTCGTCATTTGTTATCGAATCGACTTAAAGCAAGATCGTCACATTGGCCGGTCTTCTGTCTGAAACGGTTACATTTATCGTCTGCAAAGCAATGTCGCGTGCTGCGGTGTGCGGAGACACAAAAAGCACCATAGTAGAACAAAGATGAAGCTTCAAAGTTGATGTAATATCCAGTAAGAAGTAGTACAATTCAAGTTTTAGGTATCGATTAATGACTTTTTACCCTTCTTTTGTGCCTTGGACATGAGCTAGGAACTTAAGATTCTGCAAGAAAGGAGGACTAGCAGCCGAGTTGCACGATTGAACGTGAAAAGTGTTCATATGTAGTAAAAACCTGAGAAATACGTCAGTTTTCGTCATTTGTTATCGAATCGACTTAAAGCCAGATGGTCACATTCGCCGCTCTTCTCATTGAAACGGTTGTACTTATCGTCTGCAAAGCTATGTCGCGTGCTGCGGTATGCGGAGACACTGAAAACACCATAGTAGAACACAGATGAAGCTTCTAAGTTGATGTAATAGCCAGTAAGAAGTAGTACAATTCACGTTTTAGTTTTCGATTAATGTATTTTTAGCTGGCTTTGGTGCCTTGGACATGAGCTATGACCTTAAGATTCTGCATGAAAGGAGGAGTTGCAGCCGCGTTGGAAGGGAGAATGTGAAAAGTGTTCATATGTAGTAAAAACCTAGGCAATCCGTCCGTTTTCGTCATTTGTTATCGAGTCGACTTAAAGCCAGATCGTCACATTGGCCACTCTTCAGTCTTAAACGGTTACATTTATCGTCTGCAAAGGTATGTCGCGTGCTGCGGTATACGGAGACACTAAAAGCACCATAGTTGAACACAGAAGAAGCTTCTAAGTTGAAGCAATAGCCAGTAAGAAGTAGTAAAATTCAAGTTTTAGTTGTCGATTAAACACTTTTTAGCCGGCTTTGGTGGCTTGGACATGACCTAGGACCTTAAGATTTTGCATGAAAGGAGGACTAACAGCCGCGTTGCACAGGAGAATGTGAAAAGTGTTCATATGTAGTAAAAACCTGAGAAATCCGTCGGTTTTCGTCATTTGTTATCGAATCGACTTAAAGCCAGATCGTCACACTGGACGCTCTTCTCTCTGAAACGGTTGTACTTATCGTCTGCAAAGGCTATGTCGCGTGCTGCGGTATGCGGAGACACTAAAAGCACTATAGTAGAACACAGATGAAGCTTCTAAGTTCATGTAATAGCCAGTAAGAAGTAGTACAATTCAAGTTTTAGGTATCGATTATTGACTTTTTACCCTTCTTTGGTGCCTTGGACAGGAGCGAGGAACTTAAGATTTTGCATGAAAGGAGGACTAGCAGCCGGGTTGCACGGGAGAATGTGAAAAGTGTTCATATGTGGGAAAAACCTGAGAAATCCGTCAGTTTTCATCATTTGTTATCGAATCGACTTAAAGCCAGATCGTCACATTGGCCGCTCTTCTCTCTAAAACGGTTGTATTTATCGTCTGCAAAGCTGTGTCGCTTCCTGCGGTATGTGGGGACACTAAAGCTTCATAGTAGAACACAGATGAAGCTTCTAAGTTGATGTAATAGCCAGTAAGAAGTAGTACAATTCAAGTTTTAGGTATCGATTATTGACTTTTTACCCTTCTTTGGTGCCTTGGACATGAGCTAGGAACTTAAGATTTTGCATGAAAGGAGGACTAGCAGCAGCGTTGCACGGAAGAATGTGAGAAGTGTTCATATGTAGTAAAAACCTGAGAAATCCGTCCGTTTTCGTCATTTTTTATCAAATCTACTTAAAGCCAGATCGTCACATTGGCCGCTCTTCTCTCTGAAACGGTTGTACTTATCGTCTGCAAAGCTATTTCGCGTGCTGTGGTATGCGGAGACACTAAAAGCACCATAGTAGAACACAGATGAAGCTTCTAAGTTGATGTAATATCCAGTAAAAAGTAGTACAATTCATGTTTTAGGTATCGATTATTGACGTTTTACCCTTCTTTGTTGCCTTGGACAGGAGCTAGGAACTTAAGATTTTTAATGAAAGGAGGACTAGCAGTCGCGTTGCGCGGGAGAATGTGAAAAGTCTTCATATGTAGTAAAAACCTCAGAAATTCGTCCGTTTTCGTCATTTGTTATCGAATCGACTTAATGCCAGATGGTCACATTCGCCGCTCTTCTCTCTATAACGGTTGTACTTATCGTCTGAAAAGCTATGTCGCGTGCTGCGGTATCCGGAGACACTAAAAGCACCATAGTAGAACACAGATGAAGCTTCTAAGTTGATGTAATAGCTAGTAAGATGTAGTACAATTCGTGTTTTAGGTATCGTCACCTTGGCCGCTCTTCTGTCTTAAACGGTTACATTTATCGCCTGCAAAGCTATGTCGCGTATTGCGGTATTCGCGGACACTAAAAGCACCACAGTAGATCACTGATGAAGCTCCTAAGTTCATGTAATAACCAGTAAGAAGTAGTACAATTCAAGTTATGTTATGGATTATTGACTTTTTACCCTTCTTTGGTGCCTTGGACATGAGCTAGGAACTTAAGATTTTACATGAAAGGAGGACTAGCAGCCGAGTTGCACGGGAGAATGTGAAAGGTGTTCATATGAAGTAAAAACCTGAGAAATCTGTCCGTTTTCGTCATTTGTTATCGAATCGACTTAAAGCAAGATCGTCATATTGGCCGGTCTTCTGTCTGAAACGGTTACATTTATCGTCTGCAAAGCTATGTCGCGTGCTGCGGTGTGCGGAGACACAAAAAGCACCATAGTAGAACACAGATGAAGCTTCAAAGTTGATGTAATATCCAGTAAGAAGTAGTACAATTCAAGTTTTAGGTATCGATTAATGACTTTTTACGCTTCTTTTGTGCCTTGGACATGAGCTAGGAACTTAAGATTCTGCAAGAAAGGAGGACTAGCAGCCGCGTTGCACGGGAGAATGTGAAAAGTGTTCATATGTAGCAAAAACCTGAGAAATCTGTCCGTTTTCTTCATTTGTTATCGAATCGACTTAAAGCCAGATCGTCACATTGGACGCTCTTCTCTCTAAAACGGTAGTACTTATCGTCTGCAAAGCTTTGTCGCCTGCTGCGGTATGCGGACACACTAAAAGCACCATAGTAGAACACAGATGAAGCTTCTAAGTTGACGTAATAGCCAGTAAGAAGTAGTAGAATTCGTGTTTTAAGTATAGATTATTGACTTTTTACCCTTCTTTGGTGCCTTGGACATGAGCTAGGAACTTAAGATTCTGCATGAAAGGAGGAGTTGCAGCCGCGTTGGAAGGGAGAATATGAAAAGTGTTCATATGTAGTAAAAACCTAGGCAATCCTTCCGTTTTCGTCATTTGTTATCGAGTCGACTTAAAGCCACATCGTCACATTGGCCGCCCTTCTCTCTGAAACGGTTACATTAATCGTCTGCAAAGGTATGTCGCGTGCTGCGGTATGCGGAGACACTAAAAGCACTATAGTAGAACTCAGAAGAAGCTACTAAGTTGAAGCAATAGCCAGTAAGAAGTAGTAAAATTCAAGTTTTAGTTGTCGATTAAACACTTTTTAGCCGGCTTTGGTGGCTTGGACATGACCTAGGACCTTAAGATTTTGCATGAAAGGAGGACTAACAGCCGCGTTGCACAGGAGAATGTGAAAAGTGTTCATATGTATTAAAAACCTGAGAAATCCGTCGGTTTTCGTTATTTGTTATCGAATCGACTTAAAGCCAGATCGTCACATTGGACGCTCTTCTCTCTGAAACGGTTGTACTTATCGTCTGCAAAGGCTATGTCGCGTGCTGCGGTATATGGAGACACTAAAAGCACTATAGTAGAACACATATGAAGCTTCTAAGTTCATGTAATAGCCAGTAAGAAGTAGTACAATTCAAGTTTTAGGTATCGATTATTGACTTTTTACCCTTGCTTGGTGCCTTGTACATGAGCTAGGAACATAAGATTTTGCATGAAAGGAGGACTAGCAGCCGCGTTGCACGGGAGAATGTGAAAAGTGTTCATATGTAGCAAAAACCTGAGAAATCTGTCCGTTTTCTTCATTTGTTATCGAATCGACTTAAAGCAAGATCGTCACATTGGCTTCTCTTCTCTTTGAAACTGTTGTACTTATCGACTGCAAAGCTATGTCGCGTGCTGCGGTATGCGGAGACACTAAAAACACCATAGTAGAACACAGATGAAGCTTCTAAGTTGATGTAACAGCCAGTAAGAAGTAGTACAATTCAATTTTTAGGTATCGATTATTGACTTTTTACCCTTCTTTGGTGCCTTGGACAGGAGCGAGGAACTTAAGATTTTGCATGAAAGGAGGACTAGCAGCCGGGTTGCACGGGAGAATGTGAAAAGTGTTCATATGTAGGAAAAACCTGAGAAATCCGTCAGTTTTCATCATTTGTTATCGAATCGACTTAAAGCCAGATCGACACATTGGCCGCTCTTCTCTCTAAAACGGTTGCATTTATCGTCTGCAAAGCTGTGTCGCTTCCTGCGGTATGTAGGGACACTAAAGCTTCATAGTAGAACACAGATGAAGCTTCTAAGTTGATGTAATAGCCAGTAAGAAGTAGTACAATTCGTGTTTTAGGTATCGATTATTGACTTCTTACCCTTGTTTGGTGCCTTGGACATGAGCTAGGAACTTAAGATTTTGAATGAAAGGAGGACTAGCATCCGCGTTTCATGGGAGAATGGGAAAAGTGTTCATATGTAGTAAAAACATGAGTAATCCGTCCGTTTTCGTCATTTGTTATCGAATCGACTTAAAGCCACATCGTCACATTGGCCGCTCTTCTCTCTAAAACGGTTACATTTATCGTCTGCAAAGGTATGTCGCGTGCTGCGTTATACGGAGACACTAAAAGCACCATAGTTGAACACAGAAGAAGCTTCTAAGTTGAAGCAATAGCCAGTAAGTAGTAGTACAATTCAAGTTTTAGTTGACGATTATTCACTTTTTAGCCGGCTTTGGTGGCTTGGACAAGACCTAGGACCTTAAGATTTTGCATGAAAGGAGGACTAGCAGGCGCGTTGCACGGGAGAATGCAAAAAGTGTTCATATGTAGTAAAAACCTGAGAAATCCGTCCGTTTTCGTCATTTGTTATCGAATCGACTTAAAACCAGTTCGTCACATTCGCCGCTCTTCTCTCTATAACGGTTGTACTTATCGTCTGAAAAGCTATGTCGCGTGCTGCGGTATCCGGAGACACTAAAAGCACCATAGTAGAACACAGACGAAGCTTCTAAGTTGATGTAATAGCCAGTAAGAAGTAGTACAATTCGTGTTTTAAGTATAGATTATTGACTTTTTAGCCTTCTTTGGTGCCTTGGACATGAGCTAGGAACTTAAGATTTAGCATGAAAGGAGGACTAGCAGCCGCGTTGCACGGGAGAATGTGAAAAGTGTTCATATGTAGCAAAAACCCGACAAATCTGTCCGTATTCGTCATTTGTTATCGAATCGACTTAAAGTCACATCGTCACATTGGCCGCAGTTCTGTGTGAATCGGTTACATTTATCGTCTGCAAAGCTTGGCGCGTGCTGCGGTATGCAGAGACACTAAAAGCACCATAGTAGAACACAGATGAAGCTTCTAAGTTGATGTAATAGCCAGTAAGAAGTAGTACAATTCGTGTTTTAGGTATCGTCACATTGGCCGCTCTTCTGTCTGAAACGGTTACATTTATCGTCTGCAAAGCTATGTCGCGTATTGCGGTATTCGCGGACACTAAAAGCACCACAGTAGATCACAGATGAAGCTCCTAAGTTCAAGTAATAGCCAGTAAGAAGTAGTACAATTCAAGTTATGTTATGGATTATTGACTTTTTACCCTTCTTTGGTGCCTTGGACAGGAGCTAGAAACTTAAGATTTTGCATGAAAGGAGGACTAGCAGCCGCGTTGCACGGAAGAATGAGAAAAGTGTTCATATCTAGTATAAACCTGAGAAATCCGTCCGTTTTCGTCATTTGTTATCGAACCGACTTAAAGCCAGATCGTCACATTGGCCGCTTTTCTGTCTGAAACGGTTGCATTTATCGTCTGCAAACCTATGTCACGTGCTGCGGTTTGCAGAGACACTAAAAGCACCCTAGTAGAACACAGATGAAGCTTCTAAGTTGATGTAATATGCAGTAAGATGTAGTACAATTCATGTTTTAGGTATCGATTATTGACTTTTTGCCCTTCTTTGGTGCCTTGGACAGGAGCTAGAAATTTAAGATTTTGCATGAAAGGAGGACTAGCAGCCGAGTTGCACGGAAGAATGAGAAAAGTGTTCATATGAAGTATAAACCTGAGAAATCCGTCCGTTTTCGTCATTTGTTATCGAACCGACTTAAAGCCAGATCGTCACATTGGCCGCTCTTCTGTCTGAAACGGTTGCATTTATCGTCTGCAACCCTATGTCACGTGCTGCGGTTTGCGGAGACACTAAAAGCACCCTAGTAGAACACAGATGAAGCTTCTAAGTTGTTGTAATAGCCAGTAAGAAGTAGTAATATTCAAGTATTAGGTATCGATTATTGACTTTTTACCATTCTTTGGTGCCTAGGACATGAGCTAGGAACTTAAGATTTTGCATGAAAGGAGGACTAGCACCCGCGTTGCACGGGCGAATGTGAGAAGTGTTCATATGTAGTAAAAACCTGAGAAATCCGTCCGTTTTCGTCATTTGTTATCGAATCGACTTAAAGCCAGATCGCCAAATTGGTCACACTTCTGTCTGAAACGGTTACATTTATCGTCTGCAAAGCTATGTCGCGTGCTGCGGTATGCGGAGACACTAAAGTCACCATAGTAGAACACAGATGAAGCTTCTAAGTTGATGTAATAGCCAGTAAGAAGTAGTACAATTCAAGTTTTAGGTATCGATTATTGACTTTTTAGCTGGCTTTGGTGCTTGGACATGAGCTAGGACATTAAGATTCTGCATGAAAGGAGGACAAGCAGCCGCGTTGCAAGGGAGAATGTGAAAAGTGTACATATGTAGTAAAAACCTGAGAAATCCGTCCGTTTTCGTCATTTGTTTTCGAATCGACTTAAAGCCAGATAGTCACATTGGCCGCTCTTCTGTCTGAAACGGTTACATTTATCGTCTGCAAAGCTATGTCGCGTGCTGCGGTATGCGCGGACACTAAAAGCACCACAGTAGATCACAGATGAAGCTCCAAAGTTCATGTAATAGCCAGTAAGAAGTAGTACAATTCAAGTTATGTTATGGATTATTGACTTTTGACGCTTCTTTGGTGCCTTAGACATGAGCTAGGAACTTAAGATTTTGCATGAAACGAGGACTAGCAGCCGCGTTGCACGGGAGAATGTGGAAAGTGTTCATATGTAGTAAAATGGTGAGAAATCTGTCCGTTTTCGTCATTTGTTATCGAATCGACTTAAAGCAAGATCGTCACATTGGCTTCTCTTCTCTCTGAAACGGTTGTACTTACCGTCTGCAAAGCTATGTCGCGTGCTGCGGTATGCGGAGACACTAAAAGCACCATACTAGAACACAGATGAAGCTTCGAAGTTGATGTAACAGCCAGTAAGAAGTAGTACAATTCAAGTTTTAGGTATCGATTATTGACTTTTTAGCTGGCTATGGTGCCTTGGACATGAACTAGGACCTTAAGATTCTACATGAAAGGAGGAATAGCAGCCGAGTTGCACGGAAGAATGTGAAAAGTATTCATATGTAGTAAAAACCTGAGAAATCCGTCCGTATTCGTCATTTGTTATCGAATCGACTTAAGGCCAGATCATCACATTGGCCGCTCTTCTGTCTGAAACGGTTACATTTATCGTCTGCAAAGCTTTGTCGCGTGCTGCGGCATGCGGAGACACTAAAAGCACCATAGTAGAACACAGATGAAGCTTCTAAGTTGATGTAATATCCAGTAAGATGTAGTACAATTCATGTTTTAGGTATCGATTATTGACTTTTTGCCCTTCCTTGGTGCCTTGGACAGGAGCTAGAAACTTAAGATTTTGCATGAAAGGAGGACTAGCAGCCGCGTTGCACGGAAGAATGAGAAAAGTGTTCATATGTAGTATAAACCTGAGAAATCCGTCCGTTTTCGTCATTTGTTATCGAACCGACTTAAAGCCAGATCGTCACATTGGCCGCTCTTCTGTCTGAAACGGTTGCATTTATCGTCTGCAAACCTATGTCACGTGCTGCGGTTTGCGGAGACACTAAAAGCACCCTAGTAGAACACAGATGAAGCTTCTAAGTTGATGTAATATCCAGTAAGATGTAGTACAATTCATGTTTTAGGTATCGATTATTGACTTTTTGCCCTTCTTTGGTGCCTTGGACAGGAGCTAGAAACTTACGATTTTGCATGAAAGGAGGACTAGCAGCCGCGTTGCACGGAAGAATGAGAAAAGTGTTCATATGTAGTATAAACCTGAGAAATCCGTCCGTTTTCGTCATTTGTTATCGAACCGACTTAAAGCCAGATCGTCACATTGGCCGCTCTTCTGTCTGAAACGGTTGCATTTATCGTCTGCAAACCTATGTCACGTGCTGCGGTTTGCGGAGACACTAAAAGCACCCAAGTAGAACACAGATGAAGCTTCTAAGTTGTTGAAATAGCCAGTAAGAAGTTGTACTATTCAAGTATTAGGTATCGATTATTGACTTTTTACCATTCTTTGGTGCCTAGGACATGAGCTAGGAACTTAAGATTTTGCATGAAAGGAGGACTAGCTCCTGCGTTGCACGGGCGAATGTGAGAAGTGTTCATATGTAGTAAAAACCTGAGAAATCCGTCCGTTTTCGTCATTTGTTATCGAATCGACTTAAAGCCAGATCCCCAAATTGGTCACACTTCTGTCTGAAACGGATACATTTATCGTCTGCAAAGCTATGTCGCGTGCTGCGGTATGCGGAGACACTAAAGGCACCATAGTAGAACACAGATGAAGCTTCTAAGTTGATGTAATAGCCAGTAAGAAGTAGTTCAATTCAAGTTTTAGGTATCGATAATTGACTTTTTAGCTGGCTATGGTGCCTTGGACATGAGCTAGGACCTTAAGATTCTGCATGAAAGGCTGACTAGCAGCCGGGTTGCAAGGGAGAATGTGAAAAGTGTTCATAGGTAGTAAAAAGGAGAGAAATCCGTCCGTTTTCGTCATTTGTTATCGAATCGACTTAAAGCAAGATCGTCACATTGGCTTCTCTTCTGTCTGAAACGGTTGTACTTACCGTCTGCAAAGCTATGTCGCGTGCTGCGGTATGCGGAGACACTAAAAGTACCATAGTAGAACACAGATGAAGCTTCGAAGTTGATGTAACAGCCAGTAAGAAGTAGTACAATTCAAATTTTAGGTATCGATTATTGACTTTTTGCCCTTCTTTGGTGCCTTGGACAGGAGCTAGAAACTTAAGATTTTGCATGAAAGGAGGAATAGCAGCCGAGTTGCACGGGAGAATAAGAAAAGTGTTCATATGTAGGAAAAACCTGAGAAATCCGTCAGCTTGCATCATTTGTTATTGAATCGACTTAAAGCCAGATCGTCACATTGGCCGCTCTTCTGTCTGAAACGGTTACATTTATCGTCTGCAAAGCTATGTCGCGTGCTGTGGTATGCGGAGACACTAAAAGCACCATAGTACAACACAGATGAAGCTTCTAAGTTTATGTAATACCCAGTAAGAAGTAGTACAATTCAAGTATTAGGTATCGATTATTGACATTTTAGCTGTCTTTGGTGCATTGGACATGAGCTAGGACCTTAAGATTCTGCATGAAAGGAGGACTAGCAGCCGAGTTGGACGGGAGAATGTGAAAAGTGTTCATATGTAGTAAAAACCTGAAAAAACTGTCCGTTTTCGTCATTTGATATGAAATCGACTTAAAGCCAGATCGTCACATAGGCCGCTCTTCCCTCTAAAACGGATGTACTTATCGTCTGCAAAGCTGTGTCGGTTCCTGCGGTATGCGGAGACACTAAAGGCACCATAGTAGAACACAGATGAAGATTCTAAGTTGATGTAACAGCCAGTAAGAAGTAGTACAATTCAAGTTTTAGGTATCGATTATTGACTTTTTACCCTTCTTTGGTGCCTTGGACAGGAGCTAGGAACTTAAGATTTTTCATGAAAGGAGGACTAGCAACCGCGTTGCGTGGGAGAATGTGAAAAGTGTTCATATGTAGGAAAACCTGAGAAATCCGTCAGTTATCATCATTTGCTATCGAATCGACTTAAAGTCAGATCGTCACATTGGCCGCTCTTCTGTCTGAAACGGTTACATTTATCGTCTGCAAAGCTATGTCGCGTGCTGCGGTATGCGGGGACACTAAAAGCACCACAGTACATCACAGATGAAACTTCTAAGTTGATGTAATAGCCGGTAAGAAGTAGTTCAATTTAAGTTTTAGGTATCGATAATTGACTTTTGAGCTGGCTATGGTGCCTTGGACATGAGCTAGGACCTTAAGATTCTGCATGAAAGGCTGACTAGTAGCCGAGTTTCAAGGGAGAATGTGAAAAGTGTTCATAGGTAGTGAAAAGGTGAGAAATCCGTCCGTTTTCGTCATTTGTTATCGAATCGACTTAAAGCAAGATCGTCACATTGGCTTCTCTTCTCTCTGGAACGGTTGTACTTATCGTCTGCAAAGCTATGTCGCGTGCTGCGGTATGCGGAGACACTAAAAGCACCATAGTAGAACACAGATGAAGCTTCTAAGTTAATGTAATATCCAGTAAGATGTAGTACAATTCATGTTTTAGGTATCGATTATTGACTTTTTGCCCTTCTTTGGTGCCTTGGACAGGAGCTAGGCACTTAAGATTTTTCATGAAAGGAGGACTAGCAACCGCGTTGCGTGGGAGAATGTGAAAAGTGTTCATATGTAGTAAAATCCTGAGAAATCCGTCCGTTTTCGTCATTTGTTATCGAATCCACTTAAAGCAAGATCGTCACATTGGCTTCTCTTCTCTCTGAAACGGTTGTACTTACCGTCTGCAAAGCTATGTCGCGTGCTGCGGTATGCGGAGACACTAACAGCACCATAGTAGAACACAGATGAAGCTTCGAAGTTGATGTAACAGCCAGTAAGAAGTAGTACAATTCAAGTTTTAGGTATCGATTAATGACTTTTTACCCTTCTTTGGTGCCTTGGACATGAGCTAGGACCTTAAGATTCTGCATGACTGGAGGACTAGCAGCCGAGTTGCACGGGAGAATGTGAAAAGTGTTCATATGTAGTAAAAACCTGAGAAATCTGTCCGTTATCGTCATTTGATATGAAATCGACTTAAAGCCAGATTGTCACATTGGCCGCTCTTCTCTCTAAAACGGTTGTACTTATCGTCTGCAAAGATGTGTCGGTTCCTGCGGTATGCGGAGACACTAAAGGCACCATAGTAGAACACAGATGAACATTCTAAGTTGATGTAATAGCCAGTAAGAAGTAGTACAATTCAAGTTTTAGGTATCGATTATTGACTTTTTTGCTGGCTTTGGTGCCTTGGACATGAGCTAGGACCTTAAGATTCTGCATGAAAGGAGTACTAGCAGCCGAGTTGAACGGGAGAATGTGAAAAGTGTTCATATGAAGTAAAAACCTGAGAAATCTGTCCGTTTTCGTCATTTGTTATCAAATCGACTTTAAGCCAGATCGTCACAATGGGCGCTCTTCTCTCTGAAACGGTTGTACTTATCGTCTGCAAAGCTATGTCTCGTGCTGCGGTATGCGGAGACACTAAAAGCACTATAGCAGAACACAGATGAAGCTTCTAAGTTGATGTAATAGCCAGTAAGAAGTAGTACAATTCAAGTTTTAGGTATCGATTATTGACTTTTTAGCTGGCTTTGGTGCTTGGACATGAGCTAGGACATTAAGATTCTGCATGAAAGGAGGACAAGCAGCCGCGTTGCAAGGGAGAATGTGAAAAGTGTACATATGTAGTAAAAACCTGAGAAATCCGTCCGTTTTCGTCATTTGTTTTCGAATCGACTTAAAGCCAGATAGTCACATTGGCCGCTCTTCTGTGTGAAACGGTTACATTTATCGTCTGCAAAGCTATGTCGCGTGCTGCGGTATGCGCGGACACTAAAAGCACCACAGTAGATCACAGATGAAGCTCCAAAGTTCATGTAATAGCCAGTAAGAAGTAGTACAATTCAAGTTATGTTATGGATTATTGACTTTTGACGCTTCTTTGGTGCCTTAGACATGAGCTAGGAACTTAAGATTTTGCATGAAACGAGGACTAGCAGCCGCGTTGCACGGGAGAATGTGGAAAGTGTTCATATGTAGTAAAATGGTGAGAAATCTGTCCGTTTTCGTCATTTGTTATCGAATCGACTTAAAGCAAGATCGTCACATTGGCTTCTCTTCTCTCTGAGACGGTTGTACTTACCGTCTGCAAAGCTATGTCGCGTGCTGCGGTATGCGGAGACACTAAAAGCACCATACTAGAACACAGATGAAGCTTCGAAGTTGATGTAACAGCCAGTAAGAAGTAGTACAATTCAAGTTTTAGGTATCGATTATTGACTTTTTAGCTGGCTATGGTGCCTTGGACATGAACTAGGACCTTAAGATTCTACATGAAAGGAGGAATAGCAGCCGAGTTGCACGGAAGAATGTGAAAAGTATTCATATGTAGTAAAAACCTGAGAAATCCGTCCGTATTCGTCATTTGTTATCGAATCGACTTAAGGCCAGATCATCACATTGGCCGCTCTTCTGTCTGAAACGGTTACATTTATCGTCTGCAAAGCTTTGTCGCGTGCTGCGGCATGCGGAGACACTAAAAGCACCATAGTAGAACACAGATGAAGCTTCTAAGTTGATGTAATATCCAGTAAGATGTAGTACAATTCATGTTTTAGGTATCGATTATTGACTTTTTGCCCTTCCTTGGTGCCTTGGACAGGAGCTAGAAACATAAGATTTTGCATGAAAGGAGGACTAGCAGCCGCGTTGCACGGAAGAATGAGAAAAGTGTTCATATGTAGTATAAACCTGAGAAATCCGTCCGTTTTCGTCATTTGTTATCGAACCGACTTAAAGCCAGATCGTCACATTGGCCGCTCTTCTGTCTGAAACGGTTGCATTTATCGTCTGCAAACCTATGTCACGTGCTGCGGTTTGCGGAGACACTAAAAGCACCCTAGTAGAACACAGATGAAGCTTCTAAGTTGATGTAATATCCAGTAAGATGTAGTACAATTCATGTTTTAGGTATCGATTATTGACTTTTTGCCCTTCTTTGGTGCCTTGGACAGGAGCTAGAAACTTACGATTTTGCATGAAAGGAGGACTAGCAGCCGCGTTGCACGGAAGAATGAGAAAAGTGTTCATATGTAGTATAAACCTGAGAAATCCGTCCGTTTTCGTCATTTGTTATCGAACCGACTTAAAGCCAGATCGTCACATTGGCCGCTCTTCTGTCTGAAACGGTTGCATTTATCGTCTGCAAACCTATGTCACGTGCTGCGGTTTGCGGAGACACTAAAAGCACCCTAGTAGAACACAGATGAAGCTTCTAAGTTGTTGAAATAGCCAGTAAGAAGTAGTACAATTCAAATTTTAGGTATCGATTATTGACTTTTTGCCCTTCTTTGGTGCCTTGGACAGGAGCTAGAAACTTAAGATTTTGCATGAAAGGAGGAATAGCAGCCGAGTTGCACGGGAGAATAAGAAAAGTGTTCATATGTAGGAAAAACCTGAGAAATCCGTCAGCTTGCATCATTTGTTATTGAATCGACTTAAAGCCAGATCGTCACATTGGCCGCTCTTCTGTCTGAAACGGTTACATTTATCGTCTGCAAAGCTATGTCGCGTGCTGTGGTATGCGGAGACACTAAAAGCACCATAGTACAACACAGATGAAGCTTCTAAGTTTATGTAATACCCAGTAAGAAGTAGTACAATTCAAGTATTAGGTATCGATTATTGACATTTTAGCTGTCTTTGGTGCATTGGACATGAGCTAGGACCTTAAGATTCTGCATGAAAGGAGGACTAGCAGCCGAGTTGGACGGGAGAATGTGAAAAGTGTTCATATGTAGTAAAAACCTGAAAAAACTGTCCGTTTTCGTCATTTGATATGAAATCGACTTAAAGCCAGATCGTCACATAGGCCGCTCTTCCCTCTAAAACGGATGTACTTATCGTCTGCAAAGCTGTGTCGGTTCCTGCGGTATGCGGAGACACTAAAGGCACCATAGTAGAACACAGATGAAGATTCTAAGTTGATGTAACAGCCAGTAAGAAGTAGTACAATTCAAGTTTTAGGTATCGATTATTGACTTTTTACCCTTCTTTGGTGCCTTGGACAGGAGCTAGGAACTTAAGATTTTTCATGAAAGGAGGACTAGCAACCGCGTTGCGTGGGAGAATGTGAAAAGTGTTCATATGTAGGAAAACCTGAGAAATCCGTCAGTTATCATCATTTGCTATCGAATCGACTTAAAGTCAGATCGTCACATTGGCCGCTCTTCTGTCTGAAACGGTTACATTTATCGTCTGCAAAGCTATGTCGCGTGCTGCGGTATGCGGGGACACTAAAAGCACCACAGTACATCACAGATGAAACTTCTAAGTTGATGTAATAGCCGGTAAGAAGTAGTTCAATTTAAGTTTTAGGTATCGATAATTGACTTTTGAGCTGGCTATGGTGCCTTGGACATGAGCTAGGACCTTAAGATTCTGCATGAAAGGCTGACTAGTAGCCGAGTTTCAAGGGAGAATGTGAAAAGTGTTCATAGGTAGTGAAAAGGTGAGAAATCCGTCCGTTTTCGTCATTTGTTATCGAATCGACTTAAAGCAAGATCGTCACATTGGCTTCTCTTCTCTCTGGAACGGTTGTACTTATCGTCTGCAAAGCTATGTCGCGTGCTGCGGTATGCGGAGACACTAAAAGCACCATAGTAGAACACAGATGAAGCTTCTAAGTTAATGTAATATCCAGTAAGATGTAGTACAATTCATGTTTTAGGTATCGATTATTGACTTTTTGCCCTTCTTTGGTGCCTTGGACAGGAGCTAGGCACTTAAGATTTTTCATGAAAGGAGGACTAGCAACCGCGTTGCGTGGGAGAATGTGAAAAGTGTTCATATGTAGTAAAATCCTGAGAAATCCGTCCGTTTTCGTCATTTGTTATCGAATCCACTTAAAGCAAGATCGTCACATTGGCTTCTCTTCTCTCTGAATCGGTTGTACTTACCGTCTGCAAAGCTATGTCGCGTGCTGCGGTATGCGGAGACACTAACAGCACCATAGTAGAACACAGATGAAGCTTCGAAGTTGATGTAACAGCCAGTAAGAAGTAGTACAATTCAAGTTTTAGGTATCGATTAATGACTTTTTACCCTTCTTTGGTGCCTTGGTCATGAGCTAGGATCTTAAGATTCTGCATGACTGGAGGACTAGCAGCCGAGTTGCACGGGAGAATGTGAAAAGTGTTCATATGTAGTAAAAACCTGAGAAATCTGTCCGTTATCGTCATTTGATATGAAATCGACTTAAAGCCAGATTGTCACATTGGCCGCTCTTCTCTCTAAAACGGTTGTACTTATCGTCTGCAAAGATGTGTCGGTTCCTGCGGTATGCGGAGACACTAAAGGCACCATAGTAGAACACAGATGAACATTCTAAGTTGATGTAATAGCCAGTAAGAAGTAGTACAATTCAAGTTTTAGGTATCGATTATTGACTTTTTAGCTGGCTTTGGTGCCTTGGACATGAGCTAGGACCTTAAGATTCTGCATGAAAGGAGTACTAGCAGCCGAGTTGAACGGGAGAATGTGAAAAGTGTTCATATGAAGTAAAAACCTGAGAAATCTGTCCGTTTTCGTCATTTGTTATCAAATCGACTTTAAGCCAGATCGTCACAATGGGCGCTCTTCTCTCTGAAACGGTTGTACTTATCGTCTGCAAAGCTATGTCTCGTGCTGCGGTATGCGGAGACACTAAAAGCACTATAGCAGAACACAGATGAAGAATCTAAGTTGATGTAATAGCCAGTAAGAAGTAGTACAATTCAAGTTTTAGGTATCTATTATTGACTTTTTACCGTTCTTTGGTACCTTTGACATGAGCTAGGAACTTGAGATTTTGCATGAAAGTGGGACTAGCATCCGCGTTGCACGGGAGAATGTGAAAAGTGTTCATATGTAGTAAAAACCTGAGAAATCCGTCCGTTTTCGTTATTTGTTATCTAATCGACTTAAAGCCAGAAAGTCACATTGGCCGCTCTTCTGTCTGAAACGATTACATTTATCGTCTGCAAAGCATTGTCGCGTGCTGCGGTATGCGGAGACACTAAAAGCACCATAGTAGAACACAGATGAAGCTACTAAGTTGATGTAATAGCCAGTAAGAAGTAGTACAATTCAAGTTTTAGGTATCGATTATTGACTTTCTACCCTTCTTTGGTGACTTGGACAGGAGCTAGCAACTTATGATTTTGCACTAAATTAAGACTAGCAGCCGCGATGAACGGTAGAATGTGAAAAGTGTTCATATGTTGTAAAAACATGAGAAATCCGTCCGTGTTCGTCATTTGTTATCGAATCGGCTTAAAGCCAGATGGTCACATTGGCCGCACTTCTGTCTGAAACGTTTACATTTATCGTCTGCAAAGCTATGTCACGTGCTGCGGTTTTCGGAGACACTAAAAGCACCATAGTACAACACAGATGAAGCTTCTAAGTTGATGTAATAGCCAGTAAGATGTAGTACAATTCAAGTTTTATGTATCGATTATTGACTTTTTTGCTGCCTTTGGTGCCTTGGACATGAGCTAGGAACTTAAGATTTTGCATGAAAGGAGGATTAGAAGCCGAGTTGCATGGGAGAATGTGAAAAGTGTTCATATGTATTAAAAACCTGAGAAATCCGTCCGTTTTCTTCATTTGTTATCGAATCGACTTTAAGCCAGATCGTCACATTGGCCGCACTTCTGTCTAAAGCGGTTACATTTATCGTCTGCAAAGCTATGTCGCGTGCTGCGGTATGCGGAGACACTATAAGCACCATGGTAGAACACAGATGAAGCTTCTAAGTTGATGTAATAGCCAGTAAGAAGTAGTACAATTCAAGTTATAGGTATCGATTATTGACTTTTTACCTTTCTTTGGTGACTTGGACATGAGCTAGGAACTTAAGATTTTGCATGAAAGGAGGACTAGCAGCCGCGTTGCACGGGCGAATGTGAGAAGTGTTCATATGAAGTAAAAACCTGAGAAATCCGTCCGTTGTCGTCATTTGACATCGAGTCGACTTAAAGCCAGATCGTCACATTGGGCGCACTTCTCTCTGAAACTGTTGTTCTTAACGACTGCAAAGCTATGTAGCGTGCTGCCGTATGTTCAAATGGCTCAAATGGTTCTGTGCACTATGGGACTCAACTGCTGTGGTCATCAGTCCCCTAGAACTTAGAACTACTTAAACCTAACTAACCTAAGGACATCACACACATCCATGCCCGAGGCAGGATTCGAACCTGCGACCGTAGCAGTCGCACGGTTCCGGACTGCGCGCCTAGAACCGCGAGACCGCTGCCGTATGTGGAGACACTAAAAGCACCATAGTAGAACACAGATGACACTTCTAAGTTGATGTAAAAGCCAGTAAGAAGCAGTACTATTCAAGTTTTATGTATCGATTATTGACTTTTTTGCTGGCTTTGGTGCCTTGGACATGAGCTAGGAACTTAAGATTTTGCATGAAAGGAGGATTAGAAGCCGAGTTGCATGGGAGAATGTGAAAAGTGTTCATATGTAGTAAAAACCTGAGAAATCCATCCGTTTTCGTCATTTGTTATCGAATCGACTTTAAGCCAGATCGTCACATTGGCCGCACTTCTGTCTAAAACGGTTACATTTATCGCCTGCAAAGCTATGTCGTGTGCTGCGGTATGCGGAGACACTAAAAGCACCATGGTATAACACAGATGAAGCTTCTAAGTTGATGTAATAGCCAGTAAGAAGTAGTACAATTCAAGGTATAGGTATCGATTATTGACTTTTTACCTTTCTTTGGTGACTTGGACATGAGCTAGGAACTTAAGATTTTGCATGAAAGGAGGACTAGCACCCGCGTTGCACGGGCGAATGTGAGAGTGTTCATATGAAGTAAAAACCTGAGATATCCGTCCGTTTTCGTCATTTGACATCGAGTCGACTTAAAGCCAGATCGTCACATTGGGCGCACTTCTCTCTGAAACTGTTGTACTTATCGACTGCAAAGCTATGTCGCGTGCTACGGTATGTGGAGACACTAAAAGCACCATAGTAGAACACAGATGACACTTCTAAGTTGATGTAAAAGCCAGTAAGAAGTAGTACAATTCAAGTTTTAGGTATCGATTAATGACTTTTTAACTGGCTTTGTTGCCTTGGACATGAGCTAGGAACTTAAGATTTTGCATGAAAGGAGGATTAGAAGCAGAGTTGCACGGGAGAATGTGAAAAGTGTTCATATGTAGAAATATCCTGAGAAATCCGTCCGTTTTCGTCATTTGTTATCGAATCAACTTAAAGCCAGATCACCTCATTGGCCACACTTCAGTCTGAAACGATTACATTTATCGTCTGCAAAGCTATGTCGGGTGCTGCGGTATGCCTGGACACTAAAAGCACCATAGTAGAACATAGATGAAGCTTCTAGGTTGATGTAATAGCCAGTAAGAAGTAGTACAATTCAAGTATTAGCTATCGATTATTGACTTTATAGCCTTCTTTGGTGCCTTGGACTTGGGCTAGGAACTTAAGATTTTGCATAAAAGGAGGACTAGCAGCTGCGATGAACGGGAGAATGTGAAAAGTGTTCATATGTAGTAAAAACCTGAGAAATCCGTCCGTTTTCGTCATTTGTTATCGAATCGACTTAAAGCCAGATCGCCTTATTGGCCACACGTCTGTCTGAAACAGTTACATTTATCGTCTGCAAAGTTATGTCGGGTGCTGCGGTATGCGGAGACACTAAAAGCACCCTAGTAGAACACAGATGAAGCTTCTAAGTTGTTGTAATAGCCAGTAAGAAGTAGTACTATTCAAGTATTAGGTATCGATTATTGACTTTTTGCCCTTCTTTGGTGCCTTGGACAGGAGCTAGAAACTTACGATTTTGCATGAAAGGAGGACTAGCAGCCGCGTTGCACGGAAGAATGAGAAAAGTGTTCATATGTAGTATAAACCTGAGAAATCCGTCCGTTTTCGTCATTTGTTATCGAACCGACTTAAAGCCAGATCGTCACATTGGCCGCTCTTCTGTCTGAAACGGTTGCATTTATCGTCTGCAAACCTATGTCACGTGCTGCGGTTTGCGGAGACACTAAAAGCACCCTAGTAGAACACAGATGAAGCTTCTAAGTTGTTGAAATAGCCAGTAAGAAGTAGTACAATTCAAATTTTAGGTATCGATTATTGACTTTTTGCCCTTCTTTGGTGCCTTGGACAGGAGCTAGAAACTTAAGATTTTGCATGAAAGGAGGAATAGCAGCCGAGTTGCACGGGAGAATAAGAAAAGTGTTCATATGTAGGAAAAACCTGAGAAATCCGTCAGCTTGCATCATTTGTTATTGAATCGACTTAAAGCCAGATCGTCACATTGGCCGCTCTTCTGTCTGAAACGGTTACATTTATCGTCTGCAAAGCTATGTCGCGTGCTGTGGTATGCGGAGACACTAAAAGCACCATAGTACAACACAGATGAAGCTTCTAAGTTTATGTAATACCCAGTAAGAAGTAGTACAATTCAAGTATTAGGTATCGATTATTGACATTTTAGCTGTCTTTGGTGCATTGGACATGAGCTAGGACCTTAAGATTCTGCATGAAAGGAGGACTAGCAGCCGAGTTGGACGGGAGAATGTGAAAAGTGTTCATATGTAGTAAAAACCTGAAAAAACTGTCCGTTTTCGTCATTTGATATGAAATCGACTTAAAGCCAGATCGTCACATAGGCCGCTCTTCCCTCTAAAACGGATGTACTTATCGTCTGCAAAGCTGTGTCGGTTCCTGCGGTATGCGGAGACACTAAAGGCACCATAGTAGAACACAGATGAAGATTCTAAGTTGATGTAACAGCCAGTAAGAAGTAGTACAATTCAAGTTTTAGGTATCGATTATTGACTTTTTACCCTTCTTTGGTGCCTTGGACAGGAGCTAGGAACTTAAGATTTTTCATGAAAGGAGGACTAGCAACCGCGTTGCGTGGGAGAATGTGAAAAGTGTTCATATGTAGGAAAACCTGAGAAATCCGTCAGTTATCATCATTTGCTATCGAATCGACTTAAAGTCAGATCGTCACATTGGCCGCTCTTCTGTCTGAAACGGTTACATTTATCGTCTGCAAAGCTATGTCGCGTGCTGCGGTATGCGGGGACACTAAAAGCACCACAGTACATCACAGATGAAACTTCTAAGTTGATGTAATAGCCGGTAAGAAGTAGTTCAATTTAAGTTTTAGGTATCGATAATTGACTTTTGAGCTGGCTATGGTGCCTTGGACATGAGCTAGGACCTTAAGATTCTGCATGAAAGGCTGACTAGTAGCCGAGTTTCAAGGGAGAATGTGAAAAGTGTTCATAGGTAGTGAAAAGGTGAGATATCCGTCCGTTTTCGTCATTTGTTATCGAATCGACTTAAAGCAAGATCGTCACATTGGCTTCTCTTCTCTCTGGAACGGTTGTACTTATCGTCTGCAAAGCTATGTCGCGTGCTGCGGTATGCGGAGACACTAAAAGCACCATAGTAGAACACAGATGAAGCTTCTAAGTTAATGTAATATCCAGTAAGATGTAGTACAATTCATGTTTTAGGTATCGATTATTGACTTTTTGCCCTTCTTTGGTGCCTTGGACAGGAGCTAGGCACTTAAGATTTTTCATGAAAGGAGGACTAGCAACCGCGTTGCGTGGGAGAATGTGAAAAGTGTTCATATGTAGTAAAATCCTGAGAAATCCGTCCGTTTTCGTCATTTGTTATCGAATCCACTTAAAGCAAGATCGTCACATTGGCTTCTCTTCTCTCTGAATCGGTTGTACTTACCGTCTGCAAAGCTATGTCGCGTGCTGCGGTATGCGGAGACACTAACAGCACCATAGTAGAACACAGATGAAGCTTCGAAGTTGATGTAACAGCCAGTAAGAAGTAGTACAATTCAAGTTTTAGGTATCGATTAATGACTTTTTACCCTTCTTTGGTGCCTTGGTCATGAGCTAGGATCTTAAGATTCTGCATGACTGGAGGACTAGCAGCCGAGTTGCACGGGAGAATGTGAAAAGTGTTCATATGTAGTAAAAACCTGAGAAATCTGTCCGTTATCGTCATTTGATATGAAATCGACTTAAAGCCAGATTGTCACATTGGCCGCTCTTCTCTCTAAAACGGTTGTACTTATCGTCTGCAAAGATGTGTCGGTTCCTGCGGTATGCGGAGACACTAAAGGCACCATAGTAGAACACAGATGAACATTCTAAGTTGATGTAATAGCCAGTAAGAAGTAGTACAATTCAAGTTTTAGGTATCGATTATTGACTTTTTAGCTGGCTTTGGTGCCTTGGACATGAGCTAGGACCTTAAGATTCTGCATGAAAGGAGTACTAGCAGCCGAGTTGAACGGGAGAATGTGAAAAGTGTTCATATGAAGTAAAAACCTGAGAAATCTGTCCGTTTTCGTCATTTGTTATCAAATCGACTTTAAGCCAGATCGTCACAATGGGCGCTCTTCTCTCTGAAACGGTTGTACTTATCGTCTGCAAAGCTATGTCTCGTGCTGCGGTATGCGGAGACACTAAAAGCACTATAGCAGAACACAGATGAAGAATCTAAGTTGATGTAATAGCCAGTAAGAAGTAGTACAATTCAAGTTTTAGGTATCTATTATTGACTTTTTACCGTTCTTTGGTACCTTTGACATGAGCTAGGAACTTGAGATTTTGCATGAAAGTGGGACTAGCATCCGCGTTGCACGGGAGAATGTGAAAAGTGTTCATATGTAGTAAAAACCTGAGAAATCCGTCCGTTTTCGTTATTTGTTATCTAATCGACTTAAAGCCAGAAAGTCACATTGGCCGCTCTTCTGTCTGAAACGATTACATTTATCGTCTGCAAAGCATTGTCGCGTGCTGCGGTATGCGGAGACACTAAAAGCACCATAGTAGAACACAGATGAAGCTACTAAGTTGATGTAATAGCCAGTAAGAAGTAGTACAATTCAAGTTTTAGGTATCGATTATTGACTTTCTACCCTTCTTTGGTGACTTGGACAGGAGCTAGCAACTTATGATTTTGCACTAAATTAAGACTAGCAGCCGCGATGAACGGTAGAATGTGAAAAGTGTTCATATGTTGTAAAAACATGAGAAATCCGTCCGTGTTCGTCATTTGTTATCGAATCGGCTTAAAGCCAGATGGTCACATTGGCCGCACTTCTGTCTGAAACGTTTACATTTATCGTCTGCAAAGCTATGTCACGTGCTGCGGTTTTCGGAGACACTAAAAGCACCATAGTACAACACAGATGAAGCTTCTAAGTTGATGTAATAGCCAGTAAGATGTAGTACAATTCAAGTTTTATGTATCGATTATTGACTTTTTTGCTGCCTTTGGTGCCTTGGACATGAGCTAGGAACTTAAGATTTTGCATGAAAGGAGGATTAGAAGCCGAGTTGCATGGGAGAATGTGAAAAGTGTTCATATGTATTAAAAACCTGAGAAATCCGTCCGTTTTCTTCATTTGTTATCGAATCGACTTTAAGCCAGATCGTCACATTGGCCGCACTTCTGTCTAAAGCGGTTACATTTATCGTCTGCAAAGCTATGTCGCGTGCTGCGGTATGCGGAGACACTATAAGCACCATGGTAGAACACAGATGAAGCTTCTAAGTTGATGTAATAGCCAGTAAGAAGTAGTACAATTCAAGTTATAGGTATCGATTATTGACTTTTTACCTTTCTTTGGTGACTTGGACATGAGCTAGGAACTTAAGATTTTGCATGAAAGGAGGACTAGCAGCCGCGTTGCACGGGCGAATGTGAGAAGTGTTCATATGAAGTAAAAACCTGAGAAATCCGTCCGTTGTCGTCATTTGACATCGAGTCGACTTAAAGCCAGATCGTCACATTGGGCGCACTTCTCTCTGAAACTGTTGTTCTTAACGACTGCAAAGCTATGTAGCGTGCTGCCGTATGTTCAAATGGCTCAAATGGTTCTGTGCACTATGGGACTCAACTGCTGTGGTCATCAGTCCCCTAGAACTTAGAACTACTTAAACCTAACTAACCTAAGGACATCACACACATCCATGCCCGAGGCAGGATTCGAACCTGCGACCGTAGCAGTCGCACGGTTCCGGACTGCGCGCCTAGAACCGCGAGACCGCTGCCGTATGTGGAGACACTAAAAGCACCATAGTAGAACACAGATGACACTTCTAAGTTGATGTAAAAGCCAGTAAGAAGCAGTACTATTCAAGTTTTATGTATCGATTATTGACTTTTTTGCTGGCTTTGGTGCCTTGGACATGAGCTAGGAACTTAAGATTTTGCATGAAAGGAGGATTAGAAGCCGAGTTGCATGGGAGAATGTGAAAAGTGTTCATATGTAGTAAAAACCTGAGAAATCCATCCGTTTTCGTCATTTGTTATCGAATCGACTTTAAGCCAGATCGTCACATTGGCCGCACTTCTGTCTAAAACGGTTACATTTATCGCCTGCAAAGCTATGTCGTGTGCTGCGGTATGCGGAGACACTAAAAGCACCATGGTATAACACAGATGAAGCTTCTAAGTTGATGTAATAGCCAGTAAGAAGTAGTACAATTCAAGGTATAGGTATCGATTATTGACTTTTTACCTTTCTTTGGTGACTTGGACATGAGCTAGGAACTTAAGATTTTGCATGAAAGGAGGACTAGCACCCGCGTTGCACGGGCGAATGTGAGAGTGTTCATATGAAGTAAAAACGTGAGATATCCGTCCGTTTTCGTCATTTGACATCGAGTCGACTTAAAGCCAGATCGTCACATTGGGCGCACTTCTCTCTGAAACTGTTGTACTTATCGACTGCAAAGCTATGTCGCGTGCTACGGTATGTGGAGACACTAAAAGCACCATAGTAGAACACAGATGACACTTCTAAGTTGATGTAAAAGCCAGTAAGAAGTAGTACAATTCAAGTTTTAGGTATCGATTAATGACTTTTTAACTGGCTTTGTTGCCTTGGACATGAGCTAGGAACTTAAGATTTTGCATGAAAGGAGGATTAGAAGCAGAGTTGCACGGGAGAATGTGAAAAGTGTTCATATGTAGAAATATCCTGAGAAATCCGTCCGTTTTCGTCATTTGTTATCGAATCAACTTAAAGCCAGATCACCTCATTGGCCGCACTTCAGTCTGAAACGATTACATTTATCGTCTGCAAAGCTATGTCGGGTGCTGCGGTATGCCTGGACACTAAAAGCACCATAGTAGAACATAGATGAAGCTTCTAGGTTGATGTAATAGCCAGTAAGAAGTAGTACAATTCAAGTATTAGCTATCGATTATTGACTTTATAGCCTTCTTTGGTGCCTTGGACTTGGGCTAGGAACTTAAGATTTTGCATAAAAGGAGGACTAGCAGCTGCGATGAACGGGAGAATGTGAAAAGTGTTCATATGTAGTAAAAACCTGAGAAATCCGTCCGTTTTCGTCATTTGTTATCGAATCGACTTAAAGCCAGATCGCCTTATTGGCCACACGTCTGTCTGAAACAGTTACATTTATCGTCTGCAAAGTTATGTCGGGTGCTGCGGTATGCGGAGACACTAAAAGCACCCTAGTAGAACACAGATGAAGCTTCTAAGTTGTTGTAATAGCCAGTAAGAAGTAGTACTATTCAAGTATTAGGTATCGATTATTGACTTTTTACCCTTCTTTGGTGCCTAGGACATGAGCTAGGAACTTATGATTTTGCATGAAAGGAGGACTAGCACCCGCGTTGCACGGGAGAATGTGAGAAGTGTTCATATGTAGTAAAAACCTGAGAAATCCGTCCTTTTTCATCATTTGTTATCGAATAGACTTAAAGCCAAATCGCCAAATTGGTCACACTTCTGTCTGAAACGGTTACATTTATCGACTGCAAAGCTATGTCGCTTGCTGCGGTATGTGGAGATATTAAAAGCACCATAGTAGAACACAGATGACACTTCTAAAATGATGTAAAAAGCAGTAAGAAGTAAGACAATTCAAGTTTTATGTATCGATTATTGACTTTTTAGCTGGCTTTGGTGCCTTGGACATGAGCTAGGAACTTAAGATTTAGCATGAAAGGAGGATTAGAAGCCGAGTAGCATGGGAGAATGTGAAAAGTGTTCATATGTAGTAAAAACGTGAGAAATCCGTCCGTTTCCGTCAATTGTTATCGAATCGACTTTAAGCCAGATCGTCACCTTGGCCGCACTTCTGTCTAAAACTTTTACATTTATCGTCTACAAAGCTATGTCGCGTGCTGCGGTATGCGGAGACACTAAAAGCACCATAGTAGAACACAGATGAAGCTTCTAAGTTGATGTAATAGCCAGTAAGAAGTAGTACAATTCAAGTTATAGGTATCGATTATTGACTTTTTACCCTTCTTTGATGACTTGGACATGAGCTACTTACTTAAGATTTTGCATAAAAGGAGGACTAGCAGCCGCGATGAACGGGAGAATGTGAAAAGTGTTCATATGTAGCAATAACATGAGAAATCCGTCCGTTTTCGTCAATTGTTATCGAATCGACTTTAAGCCAGATCGCCACATTGGCCGCACTTCTGACTACAACGGTTACATTTATCGTCTGCA
This sequence comes from Schistocerca gregaria, assembly GCF_023897955.1. Taxonomy (NCBI): domain Eukaryota; kingdom Metazoa; phylum Arthropoda; class Insecta; order Orthoptera; family Acrididae; genus Schistocerca; species Schistocerca gregaria. The sequence goes on from NW_026061881.1 coordinate 741,934, forward strand.
AAGCTATGTCGCGTGCTGCGGTATGCGGAGACAGTAAAAGCACCATAGTAGAACACAGATGAAGCTTCTAAGTTGATGTAATAGCCAGTAAAAAGTAGTACAATTCAAATATTAGGTATCGATTATTGACCTTTTAGCTGGCTTTGGCGGCTTATACATGATCTAGGACCTTTAGATTATGCATGAAAGGAGGACTAGCAGCCGAGTTGCACGAGAGAATGTGAAAAGTGTTCATATGTAGTAAAAACCTGAGAAATCCGTCCGTTTTCGTCATTTGTTATCGAATCGACTTAAAGCCAGATCACCTCACTTGCCGCACTTCAGTCTGAAACAGTTACATTTATCGTCTGCAAAGCTATGTCGCGTGCTGCGGAATGCGGAGACACTAAAAGCACCATAGTAGAACATAGATGAAGCTTCTAAGTTGATGTAATAGCCAGTAAGAAGTAGTACAATTCAAGTATTAGCTATCGATTATTGACTTTTTACCCTTCTTTGGTGCCTTGGACATAAGCTAGGAACTTAAGATTTTGCATGAAAGGAGGACTAGCAGCCGCGTTGCATGGGAGAATGTGAAAAGTGTTCATATGTAGTAAAAACCTGAGAAATCTTTCCGTTTTCGTCATTTGTTATCGAATCGACTTAAAGCCAGATCGTCACATTGGCCGCTCTTCTGTCTGAAACGCTTGCATTTATCGTCTGCAAAGCTATGTCGAGTGCTGCGGTATGCGGAGACACTAAAAGCACCATCGTAGACACAGATTACGCTTCTAAGTTGATGTAATAGCCAGTAAGAAGTAGTACAATTCAATTTTAATTATCGATTATTGGCTTTTTAGCCTTCTTTGGTGCCTTGGACTTGAGCTAGGAACGTAAGATTTTGCGTGAAAGGAGGACTAGCAGCCGCGTTGCACGGGCGAATGTGAGAAGTGTTCATATGTAGTAAAAACCTAAGAAATCCGTCCGTTTTCGTCATTTGTTATCGAATCGACTTAAAGCCAGATCGCCAAATTGGTCACTCTTCTTTCTGAAACGGTTACATTTATCGTCTGCAAAGCTATGTCGCGTGCTGCGGTATGCGGAGACACTAAAGGCACCATAGTAGAACACAGATGAAGCTTCTAAGTTGATGTAATAGCCAGTAAGAAGTAGTACAATTCAAGTTTTAGGTATCGATTATTGACTTTTTAGCTCTCTTTGGTGCCTTGGACATGATCTAGGACCTTAAGATTCTGCGTGAAAGGAGGACTAGCAGCTGCGTTGCACGGGCGAATGTAAGAAGTGTTCATATGTAGTAAAAACCTGAGAAATCCGTCCGTTTTCGTCGTTTGTTATCGAGTCGACTTAAAGCCAGATCTTCACATTGGGCGCAATTCTCTCTGAAACTGTTGTACTTATCGACTGCAAAGCTATGTCGCTTGCTGCGATATGTGGAGACACTAAAAGCACCATAGTAGAACACAGATGACACTTCTAAGTTGATGTAAAAGGCAGTAAGAAGTAAGACAATTCAAGTTTTATGTATCGATTATTGACTTTTTAGCTGGCTTTGGTGCCTTGGACATGAGCTAGGAACTTAAGATTTAGCATGAAAGGAGGACTAGCAGCCGAGTTGCACGAGAGAATGTGAAAAGTGTTCATATGTAGTAAAAACCTGAGAAATCCGTCCGTTTTCGTCATTTGTTATCGAATCGACTTAAAGCCAGATCACCTCATTGGCCGCACTTCAGTCTGAAACGGTTACAATTATCGTCTGCAAAGCTATGTCGCGTGCTGCGGAATGCGGAGACACTAAAAGCACTATAGTAGAACATAGATGAAGCTTCTAAGTTGATGTAATAGCCAGTAAGAAGTAGTACAATTCAAGTATTAGCTATCGATTATTGACTTTTTACCCTTTTTTGGTGCCTTGGACATGAGCTAGGAACTTAAGATTTTGCATGAAAGGAGGACTAGCAGCCGCGTTGCATGGGAGAATGTGAAAAGTGTTCATATGTAGTAAAAACCTGAGAAGTCCGTCCGTTTTCGTCATTTGTTATCGAGTCGACTTAAAGCCAGATCTTCACATTGGGCGCAATTCTCTCTGAAACTGTTGTACTTATCGACTGCAAATCTATGTCGCTTGTTGCGGTATGTGGAGACACTAAAAGCACCATAGTAGAACACAGATGACACTTCTAAGTTGATATGAAAGGCAGTAAGAAGTAAGACAATTCAAGTTTTATGTATCGATTATTGCCTTTTTAGCTGGCTTTGGTGCCTTGGACATGAGCTAGGAACTTAAGATTTAGCATGAAAGGAGGATTAGAAGCCGAGTTGCATGGGAGAATGTGAAAAGTGTTCATATGTAGTAAAAACGTGAGAAATCCGTCCGTTTCCGTCATTTGTTATCGAATCGACCTTAAGACAGATCGTCACCTTGGCCGCACTTCTGTCTAAAACTTTTACATTTATCGTCTGCAAAGCTATGTCGCGTGCTGCGGTATGCGGAGACACTAAAAGCACCATAGTAGAACACAGATGAAGCTTCTAAGTTGATGTAATAGCCAGTAAGAAGTGGTACAATTCAAGTTATAGGTATCGATTATTGACTTTTTACCCTTCTTTGGTGACTTGGACATGAGCTAGTTACTTAAGATTTTGCGCAAAAGGAGGACTAGCAGCCGCGATGAACGGGAGAATGTGAAAAGTGTTCATATGTAGCAATAACATGAGAAATCCGTCCGTTTTCGTCAATTGTTATCGAATCGACTTTAAGCCAGATCGCCACATTGGCCGCACTTCTGTCTACAACAGTTACATTTATCGTCTGCAAAGCTATGTCGCGTGCTGCGGTTTGCGGAGACAGTAAAAGCACCATAGTAGAACACAGATGAAGCTTCTAAGTTGATGTAATAGCCAGTAAAAAGTAGTACAATTCAAATATTAGATATCGATTATTGACCTTTTAGCTGGCTTTGGTGCCTTATACATGATCTAGGACCTTTAGATTATGCATGAAAGGAGGACTAGCAGCCGAGTTGCACGAGAGAATGTGAAAAGTGTTCATATGTAGTAAAAACCTGAGAAATCCGTCCGTTTTCGTCATTTGTTAACGAATCGACTTAAAGCCAGATCACCTCATTGGCCGCACTTCACTCTGAACCGGTTACATTTATCGTCTGCAAAGCTAAGTCGCCTGCTGCGGAATGCGGAGACACTAAAAGCACCATAGTAGAACATAGATGAAGCTTCTAAGTTGATGTAATAGCCAGTAAGAAGTAGTACAATTCAAGTATTAGCTATCGATTATTGACTTTTTACCCTTCTTTGGTGCCTTGGACATGAGCTAGGAACTTAAGATTTTGCAAGAAAGGAGGACTAGCAGCCGCGTTGCATGGGAGAATGAGAAAAGTGTTCATATGTAGTAAAAACCTGAGAAATCTTTCCGTTTTCGTCATTTGTTATCGAATCGACTTAAAGCCAGATCGTTACATTGGGCGCTCTTCTGTCTGAAACGATTGCATTTATCGTCTGCAAAGCTATGTCGCGTGCTGCGGTATGCGGAGACACTAAAAGCACCATCGTAGACACAGATTACGCTTCTAAGTTGATGTAATAGCCAGTAAGAAGTAGTACAATTCAAGTTTTAGTTATCGATTATTGGCTTTTTAGCCTTCTTTGGTGCCTTGGACTTGAGCTTGGAACGTAAGATTTTGCGTGAAAGGAGGACTAGCATCCGAGTTGCACGATTGAACGTGAAAAGTGTTCATTTGTAGTAAAAACCTGAGAAATCCGTCCGTTTTCGTCATTTGTTGTCGAATCGACTTAAAGCCAGATCGCCAAATTGGTCACACTTCTGTCTGAAACGGTTACATTTATCGTCTGCAAAGCTATGTCTCGTGCTGCGGTATGCGGAGACACTAAAAGCACCATAGCAGAACACAGATGAAGCTTTTAAGTTGATGTAATGGAGTGTAAGAAGTAGTACAATTCAAGTTTTAGGTATCGATTATTGACTTTTTGCCCTTCTTTGGTGCCTTGGACAGGAGCTAGGAACTTAAGATTTTTCATGAAAGGAAAATTAGCAGCCGCGTTGCACGGGAGATTGTGAAAATTGTTCATATGTAGTAAAAACGTGAGAAATCCGTCCGTTATCATCATTTGTTTTCGAATCGACTTAAAGCCAGATCGTCACATTGGCCACTTTTCTCCCTGAAACGGTTGCATTTATCGTCTGCAAAGCTATGTCGCGTGCTGCGGTATGCGGAGCCACTGAAAACACCATAGTAGAACACAGATGAAGCTTCTTAGTTGATGTAATAGCCTGTAAGAAGTAATGCAATTCAAGTTTTAGGTATCGATTATTGACTTCTGACCCTTCTTTGGTGCCTTGGACATGTGCTAGGAACTTAAGATTTTGCGTGAAAGGAGGACTAGCAGCCGCGTTGCACGGGAGAATGTGTAAAGTGTTCATATGTAGTAAAAACGTGAGAAATCCGTGCGTGATCGTCATTTGTTATCGTATCGACTTAAAGCCAGATCGTCACATTGGCCGCTCTTCTGTCTGAAACGGTTACATTTATCGTCTGCAAAGCTATGTCGCGTGCTGCGGTATGCAGAGACACTAAAAGCACCATAGTAGAACACAGATGAAGCTTCTAAGTTGACGTAATAGCCAGTAAGGTGTAGTACAATTCGTGTTTTTTGTATAGATTATTGACTTTTTACCCTTCTTTGGTGCCTTAGACTTGGGCTAGGAACTTAAGATTTAGCATGAAAGGAGGATTAGCAGTCGAGTTGCACGGGAGAATGTGAAAATTGTTCATATGTAGTAAACACCTGAGAAATCCGTCCGTTTTCGTCATTTGTTATCGAATCGACTTAAAGCCAGATCGTCACATTGGCCACTTTTCTCCCTGAAACGGTTACATTTATCGTCTGCAAAGCTATATCGCGTGCTGCGGTATGCGGAGACACTAAAAGCACCATCGTAGAACACAGATGAAGCTTCTAAGTTGATGTAATAGCCAGTAAGAAGTAGTACAATTCAAGTTTTAGTTATCGATTATTAACTTTTTACCCCTCATTGGTGACTTGGACATGAGCTAGGAACTTAAGATTTCGCATGAAAGGAGGACTAGCAGCCGCGATGAACGGGAGAATGTGAAAAGTGTTCATATGTAGTAAAAACCTGAGAAATCCGTCCGTTTTCGTCATTAGTTATCGAATCGACTTAAAGCCAGATCGCCAAATTGGCCTCACTTCTGTCTGAAACGGTTACATTTATCGTCTGCAAAGCTATGTCGCGTGCTGCGGTATGCAGAGACACTATAAGCACCATAGAAGAACACAGATGAAGCTTCTAAAATGACGTAATAGCCAGTAAGATGTAGTACAATTCGTGTTTTAGGTATAGATTATTGACTTTTTACCCTTCTTTGGTGCCTTAGACTTGAGCTAGGAACTTAAGATTTTGCATGAAAGGAGGATTAGCAGCCGATTTGCACGGGAGAAGGTGAAAATTGTTCATATGTAGTAAAAACCTGAGAAATCCGTCCGTTTTTGTCATTTGTTATCGAATCGACTTAAAGCCAGATCGTCACATTGGCCGCACTTCTGTCTGAAACAGTTACATTTATCGTCTGCAAAGCTATGTCGCGTGCTGTGGTATGCGGAGACACTAAAAGCACCATAGTAGAACACAGATGAAGCTTCTATGTTGATGTAATAGCCAGTAAGAAGTAGTACCATTCAAGTATTAGGTATCGATTATTGACTTTTTACCCTTCATTGGTGCCTTGGACATGAGCTAGGAACTTACGATTTTGCATGAAAGGAGGACTAGCAGCCGCGTTGCACGGGAGAATGTGAAAAGTATTCATATGTAGTAAAAACCTGAGAAATCCGTCCGTATTCGTCATTTGTTATCGAATCGACTTAAAGCCAGATCATCACATTGGCCGCTCTTCTGTCTGAAACGGTTACATTTATCGTCTGCAAAGCTATGTCGCGTGCTGCGGTATGCGGAGCCACTGAAAACACCATAGTAGAACACAGATGAAGCTTCTTAGTTGATGTAATAGCCTGTAAGAAGTAATGCAATTCAAGTTTTAGGTATCGAATATTGAATTCTGACCCTTCTTTGGTGCCTTGGACATGTGCTAGGAACTTAAGATTTTGCGTGAAAGGAGGACTAGCAGCCGCGTTGCACGGGAGAATGTGTAAAGTGTTCATATGTAGTAAAAACGTGAGAAATCCGTGCGTGATCGTCATTTGTTATCGTATCGACTTAAAGCCAGATCGTCACATTGGCCGCTCTTCTGTCTGAAACGGTTACATTTATCGTCTGCAAAGCTATGTCGCGTGCTGCGGTATGCGGAGACACTAAAAGCACCATAGTAGAACACAGATGAAGCTTCTAAGTTGGTGTAATAGCCAGTAAGAAGTAGTAAAATTCAAGTTTTAGTTATGGATTATTGACTTTTTACCCTTCTTTGGTGCCTTGGACATAAGCTAGGAACTTAAGATTTTGCATGAAAGGAGGACTAGCAGCCGCGTTGCATGGGAGAATGTGAAAAGTGTTCATATGTAGTAAAAACCTGAGAAATCTTTCCGTTTTCGTCATTTGTTATCGAATCGACTTAAAGCCAGATCGTCACATTGGCCGCTCTTCTGTCTGAAACGCTTGCATTTATCGTCTGCAAAGCTATGTCGAGTGCTGCGGTATGCGGAGACACTAAAAGCACCATCGTAGACACAGATTACGCTTCTAAGTTGATGTAATAGCCAGTAAGAAGTAGTACAATTCAATTTTAGTTATCGATTATTGGCTTTTTAGCCTTCTTTGGTGCCTTAGACTTGGGCTAGGAACTTAAGATTTAGAATGAAAGGAGGATTAGCAGTCGAGTTGCACGGGAGAATGTGAAAATTGTTCATATGTAGTAAACACCTGAGAAATCCGTCCGTTTTCGTCATTTGTTATCGAATCGACTTAAAGCCAGATCGTCACATTGGCCGCTCTTCTGTCTGAAACGGTTACATTTATCGTCTGCAAAGCTATATCGCGTGCTGCGGTATGCGGAGACACTAAAAGCACCATCGTAGAACACAGATGAAGCTTCTAAGTTGATGTAATAGCCAGTAAGAAGTAGTACAATTCAAGTTTTAGTTATCGATTATTAACTTTTTACCCCTCATTGGTGACTTGGACATGAGCTAGGAACGTAAGATTTTGCGTGAAAGGAGGACTAGCAGCCGCGTTGCACGGGCGAATGTGAGAAGTGTTCATATGTAGTAAAAACCTAAGAAATCCGTCCGTTTTCGTCATTTGTTATCGAATCGACTTAAAGCCAGATCGCCAAATTGGTCACTCTTCTTTCTGAAACGGTTACATTTATCGACTGCAAAGCTATGTCGCGTGCTGCGGTATGCGGAGACACTAAAGGCACCATAGTAGAACACAGATGAAGCTTCTAAGTTGATGTAATAGCCAGTAAGAAGTAGTACAATTCAAGTTTTAGGTATCGATTATTGACTTTTTAGCTCTCTTTGGTGCCTTGGACATGATCTAGGACCTTAAGATTCTGCGTGAAAGGAGGACTAGCAGCTGCGTTGCACGGGCGAATGTAAGAAGTGTTCATATGTAGTAAAAACCTGAGAAATCCGTCCGTTTTCGTCGTTTGTTATCGAGTCGACTTAAAGCCAGATCTTCACATTGGGCGCAATTCTCTCTGAAACTGTTGTACTTATCGACTGCAAAGCTATGTCGCTTGCTGCGATATGTGGAGACACTAAAAGCACCATAGTAGAACACAGATGACACTTCTAAGTTGATGTAAAAGGCAGTAAGAAGTAAGACAATTCAAGTTTTATGTATCGATTATTGACTTTTTAGCTGGCTTTGGTGCCTTGGACATGAGCTAGGAACTTAAGATTTAGCATGAAAGGAGGACTAGCAGCCGAGTTGCACGAGAGAATGTGAAAAGTGTTCATATGTAGTAAAAACCTGAGAAATCCGTCCGTTTTCGTCATTTGTTATCGAATCGACTTAAAGCCAGATCACCTCATTGGCCGCACTTCAGTCTGAAACGGTTACAATTATCGTCTGCAAAGCTATGTCGCGTGCTGCGGAAGGCGGAGACACTAAAAGCACTATAGTAGAACATAGATGAAGCTTCTAAGTTGATGTAATAGCCAGTAAGAAGTAGTACAATTCAAGTATTAGCTATCGATTATTGACTTTTTACCCTTTTTTGGTGTTTTGGACATGAGCTAGGAACTTAAGATTTTGCATGAAAGGAGGACTAGCAGCCGCGTTGCATGGGAGAATGTGAAAAGTGTTCATATGTAGTAAAAACCTGAGAAGTCCGTCCGTTTTCGTCATTTGTTATCGAGTCGACTTAAAGCCAGATCTTCACAGTGGACGCAATTCTCTCTGAAACTGTTGTACTTATCGACTGCAAATCTATGTCGCTTGTTGCGGTATGTGGAGACACTAAAAGCACCATAGTAGAACACAGATGACACTTCTAAGTTGATATGAAAGGCAGTAAGAAGTAAGACAATTCAAGTTTTATGTATCGATTATTGCCTTTTTAGCTGGCTTTGGTGCCTTGGACATGAGCTAGGAACTTAAGATTTAGCATGAAAGGAGGATTAGAAGCCGAGTTGCATGGAGAATGTGAAAAGTGTTCATATGTAGTAAAAACGTGAGAAATCCGTCCGTTTTCGTCATTTGTTAACGAATCGACTTAAAGCCAGATCACCTCATTGGCCGCACTTCACTCTGAACCGGTTACATTTATCGTCTGCAAAGCTATGTCGCGTGCTGCGGAATGCGGAGACACTAAAAGCACCATAGTAGAACATAGATGAAGCTTCTAAGTTGATGTAATAGCCAGTAAGAAGTAGTACATTCAAGTATTAGCTATCGATTATTGACTTTTTACCCTTCTTTGGTGCCTTGGACATGAGCTAGGAACTTAAGATTTTGCATGAAAGGAGGACTAGCAGCCGCGTTGCATGGGAGAATGAGAAAAGTGTTCATATGTAGTAAAAACCTGAGAAATCTTTCCGTTTTCGTCATTTGTTATCGAATCGACTTAAAGCCAGATCGTCACATTGGGCGCTCTTCTGTCTGAAACGATTGCATTTATCGTCTGCAAAGCTATGTCGCGTGCTGCGGTATGCGGAGACACTAAAAGCACCATCGTAGACACAGATTACGCTTCTAAGTTGATGTAATAGCCAGTAAGAAGTAGTACAATTCAAGTTTTAGTTATCGATTATTGGCTTTTTAGCCTTCTTTGGTGCCTTGGACTTGAGCTTGGAACGTAAGATTTTGCGTGAAAGGAGGACTAGCATCCGAGTTGCACGATTGAACGTGAAAAGTGTTCATTTGTAGTAAAAACCTGAGAAATCCGTCCGTTTTCGTCATTTGTTGTCGAATCGACTTAAAGCCAGATCGCCAAATTGGTCACACTTCTGTCTGAAACGGTTACATTTATCGTCTGCAAAGCTATGTCTCGTGCTGCGGTATGCGGAGACACTAAAAGCACCATAGCAGAACACAGATGAAGCTTTTAAGTTGATGTAATGGAGTGTAAGAAGTAGTACAATTCAAGTTTTAGGTATCGATTATTGACTTTTTGCCCTTCTTTGGTGCCTTGGACAGGAGCTAGGAACTTAAGATTTTTCATGAAAGGAAAATTAGCAGCCGCGTTGCACGGGAGATTGTGAAAATTGTTCATATGTAGTAAAAACGTGAGAAATCCGTCCGTTATCATCATTTGTTTTCGAATCGACTTAAAGCCAGATCGTCACATTGGCCACTTTTCTCCCTGAAACGGTTGCATTTATCGTCTGCAAAGCTATGTCGCGTGCTGCGGTATGCGGAGCCACTGAAAACACCATAGTAGAACACAGATGAAGCTTCTTAGTTGATGTAATAGCCTGTAAGAAGTAATGCAATTCAAGTTTTAGGTATCGATTATTGACTTCTGACCCTTCTTTGGTGCCTTGGACATGTGCTAGGAACTTAAGATTTTGCGTGAAAGGAGGACTAGCAGCCGCGTTGCACGGGAGAATGTGTAAAGTGTTCATATGTAGTAAAAACGTGAGAAATCCGTGCGTGATCGTCATTTGTTATCGTATCGACTTAAAGCCAGATCGTCACATTGGCCGCTCTTCTGTCTGAAACGGTTACATTTATCGTCTGCAAAGCTATGTCGCGTGCTGCGGTATGCAGAGACACTAAAAGCACCATAGTAGAACACAGATGAAGCTTCTAAGTTGACGTAATAGCCAGTAAGGTGTAGTACAATTCGTGTTTTTTGTATAGATTATTGACTTTTTACCCTTCTTTGGTGCCTTAGACTTGGGCTAGGAACTTAAGATTTAGCATGAAAGGAGGATTAGCAGTCGAGTTGCACGGGAGAATGTGAAAATTGTTCATATGTAGTAAACACCTGAGAAATCCGTCCGTTTTCGTCATTTGTTATCGAATCGACTTAAAGCCAGATCGTCACATTGGCCACTTTTCTCCCTGAAACGGTTACATTTATCGTCTGCAAAGCTATATCGCGTGCTGCGGTATGCGGAGACACTAAAAGCACCATCGTAGAACACAGATGAAGCTTCTAAGTTGATGTAATAGCCAGTAAGAAGTAGTACAATTCAAGTTTTAGTTATCGATTATTAACTTTTTACCCCTCATTGGTGACTTGGACATGAGCTAGGAACTTAAGATTTCGCATGAAAGGAGGACTAGCAGCCGCGATGAACGGGAGAATGTGAAAAGTGTTCATATGTAGTAAAAACCTGAGAAATCCGTCCGTTTTCGTCATTAGTTATCGAATCGACTTAAAGCCAGATCGCCAAATTGGCCACACTTCTGTCTGAAACGGTTACATTTATCGTCTGCAAAGCTATGTCGCGTGCTGCGGTATGCAGAGACACTATAAGCACCATAGAAGAACACAGATGAAGCTTCTAAGTTGACGTAATAGCCAGTAAGATGTAGTACAATTCGTGTTTTAGGTATAGATTATTGACTTTTTACCCTTCTTTGGTGCCTTAGACTTGAGCTAGGAACTTAAGATTTTGCATGAAAGGAGGATTAGCAGCCGATTTGCACGGGAGAATGTGAAAATTGTTCATATGTAGTAAAAACCTGAGAAATCCGTCCGTTTTTGTCATTTGTTATCGAATCGACTTAAAGCCAGATCGTCACATTGGCCGCACTTCTGTCTGAAACAGTTACATTTATCGTCTGCAAAGCTATGTCGCGTGCTGTGGTATGCGGAGACACTAAAAGCACCATAGTAGAACACAGATGAAGCTTCTATGTTGATGTAATAGCCAGTAAGAAGTAGTACCATTCAAGTATTAGGTATCGATTATTGACTTTTTACCCTTCATTGGTGCCTTGGACATGAGCTAGGAACTTACGATTTTGCATGAAAGGAGGACTAGCAGCCGCGTTGCACGGGAGAATGTGAAAAGTATTCATATGTAGTAAAAACCTGAGAAATCCGTCCGTATTCGTCATTTGTTATCGAATCGACTTAAAGCCAGATCATCACATTGGCCGCTCTTCTGTCTGAAACGGTTACATTTATCGTCTGCAAAGCTATGTCGCGTGCTGCGGTATGCGGAGCCACTGAAAACACCATAGTAGAACACAGATGAAGCTTCTTAGTTGATGTAATAGCCTGTAAGAAGTAATGCAATTCAAGTTTTAGGTATCGAATATTGAATTCTGACCCTTCTTTGGTGCCTTGGACATGTGCTAGGAACTTAAGATTTTGCGTGAAAGGAGGACTAGCAGCCGCGTTGCACGGGAGAATGTGTAAAGTGTTCATATGTAGTAAAAACGTGAGAAATCCGTGCGTGATCGTCATTTGTTATCGTATCGACTTAAAGCCAGATCGTCACATTGGCCGCTCTTCTGTCTGAAACGGTTACATTTATCGTCTGCAAAGCTATGTCGCGTGCTGCGGTATGCGGAGACACTAAAAGCACCATAGTAGAACACAGATGAAGCTTCTAAGTTGGTGTAATAGCCAGTAAGAAGTAGTAAAATTCAAGTTTTAGTTATGGATTATTGACTTTTTACCCTTCTTTGGTGCCTTGGACATAAGCTAGGAACTTAAGATTTTGCATGAAAGGAGGACTAGCAGCCGCGTTGCATGGGAGAATGTGAAAAGTGTTCATATGTAGTAAAAACCTGAGAAATCTTTCCGTTTTCGTCATTTGTTATCGAATCGACTTAAAGCCAGATCGTCACATTGGCCGCTCTTCTGTCTGAAACGCTTGCATTTATCGTCTGCAAAGCTATGTCGAGTGCTGCGGTATGCGGAGACACTAAAAGCACCATCGTAGACACAGATTACGCTTCTAAGTTGACGTAATAGCCAGTAAGAAGTAGTACAATTCAATTTTAGTTATCGATTATTGGCTTTTTAGCCTTCTTTGGTGCCTTAGACTTGGGCTAGGAACTTAAGATTTAGAATGAAAGGAGGATTAGCAGTCGAGTTGCACGGGAGAATGTGAAAATTGTTCATATGTAGTAAACACCTGAGAAATCCGTCCGTTTTCGTCATTTGTTATCGAATCGACTTAAAGCCAGATAGTCACATTGGCCGCTCTTCTGTCTGAAACGGTTACATTTATCGTCTGCAAAGCTATGTCACGTGCTGCGGTTTGCGGAGACACTAAAAGCACCCTAGTAGAACATAGATGAAGCTTCTAAGTTGATGTAATAGCCAGTAAGAAGTAGTACAATTCAAGTTTTAGGTATCGATTATTGACTTTTTAGCTGGCTTTGGTGCTTGGACATGAGCTAGGACATTAAGATTCTGCATGAAAGGAGGACAAGCAGCCGCGTTGCAAGGGAGAATGTGAAATGTGTACATATGTAGTAAAAACCTGAGAAATTCGTCCGTTTTCGTCATTTGTTTTCGAATCGACTTAAAGCCAGATAGTCACATTGGCCGCTCTTCTGTCTGAAACGGTTACATTTATCGTCTGCAAAGCTATGTCGCGTGATGCGGTATGCGCGGACACTAAAAGCACCACAGTATATCACAGATGAAGCTCCAAAGTTCATGTAATAGCCAGTAAGAAGTAGTACAATTCAAGTTATGTTATGGATTATTGACTTTTGACCCTTCTTTGGTGCCTTAGACATGAGCTAGGAACTTAAGATTTTGCATGAAACGAGGACTAGCAGCCGCGTTGCACGGGAGAATGTGGAAAGTGTTCATATGTAGTAAAAAGGTGAGAAATCTGTCCGTTTTCGTCATTTGTTATCGAATCGACTTAAAGCAAGATCGTCACATTGGCTTCTCTTCTCTCTGAACCTTTTGTACTTACCGTCTGCAAAGCTATGTCGCGTGCTGCGGTATGCGGAGACACTAAAAGCACCATACTAGAACACAGATGAAGCTTCGAAGTTGATGTAACAGCCAGTAAGAAGTAGTACAATTCAAGTTTTAGGTATCGATTATTAACTTTTTAGCTGGCTTTGGTGCCTTGGACATGAACTAGGACCTTAAGATTCTAAATGAAAGGAGGAATAGCAGCCGAGTTGCACGGGAGAATGTGAAAAGTTTTCATATGAAGTAAAAACCTGAGAAATCCGTCCGTTTCCGTCATTTGTTATCAAATCGACTTAAAGCCAGATCGTCACATTGGGCGCTCTTCTCTCTGAAACGGTTGTACTTATCGTCTGCAAAGCTATGTCGCGTGCTGCGGTAGGCGGAGACACTAAAAGCACCATAGCAGAAAACAGATGAAGCTTCTAAGTTGATGTAATAGCCAGTAAGAAGTAGTACAATTCAAGTTTTAGGTACCGATTATTGACTTTTTAGCTGGCTTGTTGCCGTGTACATGAGCTAGGACCATAACAATCTGCATGAAAGGAGGAATAGCAGCCGAGTTGCACGGGGGAATATGAAATGTGTTCATATGTGGTAAAAACCTGAGAAATCCGAACGTTTTCGTCATTTGTTATCGAATCGACTTAAAGCCAGATCGTCACATTGGCTGCTCTTCTGTCTGAAACGGTTACATTTATTGTCTGCAAGCTATGTCGCGTGCTGTGGTATGCGGAGACACTAAAAGCACCACAGCAGAACACAGATGAAGCTTCTAAGTTGATGTAATAGCCAGTAAGAAGTAGTTCAATTCAAGTTTTAGGTATCGATAATTGACTTTTTAGCTGGCTATGGTGCCTTGGACATGAGCTAGGACCTTAAGATTCTGCATGAAAGGCTGACTAGCAGCCGAGTTGCAAGGGAAAATGTGAAAAGTGTTCATAGGTAGTGAAAAGGTGAGAAATCCGTCCGTTTTCGCGTGCTGCGGTATGCGGAGACACTAAAAGTACCATAGTAGAACACAGATGAAGCTTCGAAGTTGATGTAACAGCCAGTAAGAAGTAGTACAATTCAAATTTTAGGTATCGATTATTGACTTCTTACCCTTCTTTGGTGCCTTGGACATGAGCTAGGACCTTAAGATTCTGCATGAAAGGAGGAATAGCAGCCGAGTTGCACGGGAGAATAAGAAAAGTGTTCATATGTAGGAAAAACCTGAGAAATCCGTCAGCTTTCATCATTTGTTATCGAATCGACTTAAAGCCAGATCGTCACATTGGCCGCTCTTCTGTCTGAAACGGTTACATTTATCGTCTGCAAAGCTATGTCGCGTGCTGTGGTATGCGGAGACACTAAAAGCACCATAGTACAACACAGATGAAGCTTCTAAGTTTATGTAATACCCAGTAAGAAGTAGTACAATTCAAGTATTAGGAATCGATTATTGACATTTTAGCTGTCTTTGGTGCATTGGACATGAGCTAGGACCTTAAGATTCTGCATGAAAGGAGGACTAGCAGCCGAGTTGGACTTGAGAATGTGAAAAGTGTTCATATGTAGTAAAAACCTGAAAAAACTGTCCGTTTTCTTCATTTGATATGAAATCGACTTAAAGCCAGATCGTCACATAGGCCGCTCTTCCCTCTAAAACGGATGTACTTATCGTCTGCAAAGCTGTGTCGGTTCCTGCGGTATGCGGAGACACTAAAGGCACCATAGTAGAACACAGATGAAGATTCTAAGTTGATGTAACAGCCAGTAAGAAGTAGTACAATTCAAGTTTTAGGTATCGATTATTGACTTTTTACCCTTCTTTGGTGCCTTGGACAGGAGCTAGGAACTTAAGATTTTTCATGAAAGGAGGACTAGCAACCGCGTTGCGTGTGAGAATGTGAAAAGTGTTCATATGTAGGAAAAACCTGAGAAATCCGTCAGTTATCATCATTTGCTATCGAATCGACTTAAAGTCAGATCGTCACATTGGCCGCTCTTCTGTCTGAAACGGTTACATTTATCGTCTGCAAAGCTATGTCGCGTGCTGCGGTATGCGGGGACACTAAAAGCACCACAGTACATCACAGATGAAGCTTCTAAGTTGATGTAATAGCCGGTTTCTTACCTTCAATTCAAGTTTTAGGTATCGATAATTGACTTTTGAGCTGGCTATGGTGCCTTGGACATGAGCTAGGACCTTAAGATTCTGCATGAAAGGCTGACTAGTAGCCGAGTTGCAAGGGAGAATGTGAAAAGTGTTCATAGGTAGTGAAAAGGTGAGAAATCCGTCCGTTTCCGTCATTTGTTATCGAATCGACTTAAAGCAAGATCGTCACATTGCCTTCTCTTCTCTCTGAAACGGTTGTACTTATCGTCTGCAAAGCTATGTCACGTGCTGCGGTATGCAGAGACACTAAAAGCACCATAGTAGAACACAGATGAAGCTTCTAATTTAATGTAATATCCAGTAAGAAGTAGTACAATTCATGTTTTAGGTATCGATTATTGACTTTTTGCCCTTCTTTGGTGCCTTGGACAGGAGCTAGGAACTTAAGATTTTTCATGAAAGGAGGACTAGCAACCGCGTTGCGTGGGAGAATGTGAAAAGTCTTCATATGTAGTAAAATCCTGAGAAATCCGTCCGTTTTCGTCATTTGTTATCGAATCGACTTAAAGCAAGATCGTCACATTGGCTTCTCTTCTCTCTGAAACGGTTGTACTTACCGTCTGCAAAGCTATGTCGCGTGCTGCGGTATGCGGAGACACTAAAAGCACCATAGTAGAACACAGATGAAGCTTCGAAGTTGATGTAACAGCCAGTAAGAAGTAGTACAATTCAAGTTTTAGGTATCGATTAATGACTTTTTACCCTTCTTTGGTGCCTTGGACATGAGCTAGGACATTAAGATTCTGCATGACAGGAGGACTAGCAGCTGAGTTGCACGGGAGAATGTGAAAAGTGTTCATATGTAGTAAAAACCTGAGAAATCTGTCCGTTATCGTCATTTGATATGAAATCGACTTAAAGCCAGATTGTCACATTGGCCGCTCTTCTCTCTAAAACGGTTGTACTTATCGTCTGCAAAGATGTGTCGGTTCCTGCGGTATGCGGAGACACTAAAGGCACCATAGTAGAACACAGATGAACATTCTAAGTTGATTTAATGGCCAGTAAAAAGTAGTACAATTCAAGTTTTAGGTATCGATTATTGACTTTTTAGCTGGCTTTGGTGCCTTGGACATGAGCTAGGACCTTAAGATTCTGCATGAAAGGAGTACTAGCAGCCGAGTTGAACGGGAGAATGTGAAAAGTGTTCATATGAAGTAAAAACCTGAGAAATCTGTCCGTTTTCGTCATTTGTTATCAAATCGACTTTAAGCCAGATCGTCACATTGGCTTCTCTTCTCTCTGAAACGGTTGTACTTACCGTCTGCAAAGCTATGTCTCGTGCTGCGGTATGCGGAGACACTAAAAGCACTATAGCAGAACACAGATGAAGCCTCTAAGTTGATGTAATAGCCAGTAAGAAGTAGTACAATTCAAGTTTTAGGTATCGATTATTGACTTTTTACAGTTCTTTGGTACCTTTGACATGAGCTAGGAACTTGAGATTTTTCATGAAAGGGGGACTAGCATCCGCGTTGCACGGGAGAATGTGAAAAGTGTTCATATGTAGTAAAAACCTGAGAAATCCGTCCGTTTTCGTTATTTGTTATCTAATCGACTTAAAGCCAGAAAGTCACATTGGCCGCTCTTCTGTCTGAAACGATTACATTTATCGTCTGCAAAGCATTGTCGCGTGCTGCGGTATGCGGAGACACTAAAAGCACCATAGTAGAACACAGATGAAGCTACTAAGTTGATGTAATAGCCAGTAAGAAGAGGTACAATTCAAGTTTTAGGTATCGATTATTGACTTTCTACCCTTCTTTGGTGACTTGGACAGGAGCTAGGAACTTATGATTTTGCACTAAATTAAGACTAGCAGCCGCGATGAACAGTATAATGTGAAAAGTGTTCATATGTTGTAAAAACATGAGAAATCCGCCCGTGTTCGTCATTTGTTATCGATTCGCCTTAAAGCCAGATGGTCACATTGGCCGCACTTCTGTCTGAAACGTTTACATTTATCGTCTGCAAAGCTATGTCACGTGCTGCGGTTTGCGGAGACACTAAAAGCACCATAGTACAACACAGATGAAGCTTCTAAGTTGATGTAATAGCCAGTAAGATGTAGTACAATTCAAGTTTTAGGTATCGATTATTGACTTTGTACCCTTCTTTGGTGCCTTGGACTTGAGCTAGGAACTTAAGATTTTGTATGAAAGGAGGAATAGCAGCCAAGTTGCACGGGCGATTGTGAGAAGTGTTCATATGTAGTAAAAACCTGAGAAATCCGTTCGTTTTCGTCATTTGTTATCGAGTCGACTTAAAGCCAGATCTTCACATTGGGCGCAATTCTCTCTGAAACTGATGTACTTATCGACTGCAAAGCTATGTCGCGTGCTGTGGTATGTGGAGACACTAAAAGCACCATAGTAGAACACAGATGACACTTCCAAGTTGATGTAAAAGCCAGTAAGAAGTAGTACAATTCAAGTTTTATGTATCGATTATTGACTTTTTTGCTGCCTTTGGTGCCTTGGACATGAGCTAGGAACTTAAGATTTTGCATGAAAGGAGGATTAGAAGCCGAGTTGCATGGGAGAATGTGAAAAGTGTTCATATGTAGTAAAAACCTGAGAACTCCGTCCGTTTTCTTCATTTGTTATCGAATCGACTTTAAGCCAGATCGTCACATTGGCCGCACTTCTGTCTAAAGCGGTTACATTTATCGTCTGCAAAGCTATGTCGCGTGCTGCGGTATGCGGAGACACTAAAAGCACCATGGTAGAACACAGATGAAGCTTCTAAGTTGATGTAATAGCCAGTAAGAAGTAGTACAATTCAAGTTATAGGTACTGATTATTGACTTTTTACCTTTCTTTGGTGACTTGGACATGAGCTAGGTACTTAAGATTTTGCATGAAAGGAGGACTAGCAGCCGCGTTGCATGGGAGAATGTGAAAAGTGTTCATATGTAGTAAAAACCTGAGAAATCTTTCCGTTTTCGTCATTTGTTATCGAATCGACTTAAAGCCAGATCGTCACATTGGCCGCTCTTCTGTCTGAAACGATTGCATTTATCGTCTGCAAAGCTATGTCGCGTGCTGCGGTATGCGGAGACACTAAAAGCACCATCGTAGACACAGATTACGCTTCTGAGTTGATGTAATAGCCAGTAAGAAGTAGTACAATTCAATTTTAGTTATACATTATTGGCTTTTTAGCCTTCTTTGGTGCCTTGGACTTGAGCTAGGAACGTAAGATTTTGCGTGAAAGGAGGACTAGCAGCCGCGTTGCACGGGCGAATGTGAGAAGTGTTCATATGTAGTAAAAACCTAAGAATTCCGTCCGTTTTCGTCATATGTTATCGAATCGACTTAAAGCCAGATCGCCAAATTGGTCACACTTCTGTCTGAAACGGTTACATTTATCGTCTGCAAAGCTATTTCGCGAGCTGCGGTACGCGGAGACACTAAAGGCACCATAGTAGAACACAGATGAAGCTTCTAAGTTGATGTAATAGCCAGTAAGAAGTAGTACAATTCAAGTTTTAGGTATCGATTATTGACTTTTTAGCATCCTTTGGTGCCTTGGACATGATCTAGGACCTTAAGATTCTGCGTGAAAGGAGGACTAGCAGCTGCGTTGCACGGGCGAATGTGAGAAGTGTTCATATGTAGTAAAAACCTGAGAAATCCGTCCGTTTTCGTCGTTTGTTATCGAGTCGTCTTAAAGCCAGATCTTCACATTGGGCGCAATTCCCTCTGAAACTGTTGTACTTATCGACTGCAAAGCTATGTCGCTTGCTGCGATATGTGGAGACACTAAAAGCACCATAGTAGAACACAGATGAAGCTTCTAAATTGATGTAATAGCCAGTAAGAAGTAGTACAATTGAAGTATTAGCTATCGTTTATTGACTTTTTACCCTTCTTTGGTGCCTTGGACATGAGCTAGGAACTTAAGATTTTGCATGAAAGGAGGACTAGCAGCCGCGTTGCATGGGAGAATGTGAAAAGTGTTCATATGTAGTAAAAACCTGAGAAATCCGTCCGTTTTCGTCATTTGTTATCGAATCGACTTAAAGCCAGATCGCCAAATTGGCCACACTTCTGTCTGAAACGGTTACATTTATCGTCTGCAAAGCTATGTCGCGTGCTGCGGTATGCAGAGACACTAAAAGCACCATAGTAGAACACAGATGAAGCTACTAAGTTGACGTAATAGCCAGTAGGGTGTAGTACAATTCGTGTTTTTTGTATAGATTATTGACTTTTTACCCTTCTTTGGTGCCTTAGACTTGAGCTAGGAACTTAAGATTTAGCATGAAAGGAGGATTAGCAGTCGAGTTGCACGGGAGAATGTGAAAATTGTTCATATGTAGTAAACACCTGAGAAATCCGTCCGTTTTCGTCATTTGTTATCGAATCGACTTAAAGCAAGATCGTCACATTGGCCGCACTTCTGTCTGAAACAGTTACATTTATCGTCTGCAAAGCTATGTCGCGTGCTGTGGTATGCGGAGACACTAAAAGCACCATAGTAGAACACAGATGAAGCTTCTATGTTGATGTAATAGCCAGTAAGAAGTAGTACCATTCAAGTATTAGGTATCGATTATTGACTTTTTACCCTTCATTGGTGACTAGGACATGAGCTAGGAACTTAAGATTTTGCATGAAAGGAGGACTAGCAGCCGCGATGAACGGGAGAATGTGAAAAGTGTTCATATGTAGTAAAAACCTGAGAAATCCGTCCGTTTTCGTCATTTGTTATCGAATCGACTTAAAGCCAGATCGACACATTGGCCGCTCTTCTGTCTGAAACGGTTACATTTATCGCCTGCAAAGCTATGTCGCGTGCTGCGGTATGCGGAGACACTAAAAGCACCATAGTAGAACACAGATGAAGCTTCTAAGTTGATGTAATAGCCGGTAAGATGTAGTACAATTCAAGTTTAAATATCGATTATTTACTTTTTAACCTTCTTTTTAGCCTTGGACATGAGCTAGGTACTTAAGATTTTGCATGAAAGGAGGATTAGCAGCCGAGTTGCACAGAAGAATTTGAAAAGTGTTCATATGAAGTAAAAACCTGTGAAATCCGTCCGTTTTCGTCATTTGTTATCGAATCGACTTAAAGCCAGATCTCCAAATTGGCCACACTTCTGTCTGAAACGGTTACATTTATCGTCTGCAAAGCTATGTCGCGTGCTGCGGTATGCAGAGACACTAAAAGCACCATAAGAGAACACAGATGAAGCTTCTAAGTTGACGTAATAGCCAGTAAGGTGTAGTACAATTCGTGTTTTTTGTATAGATTATTGACTTTTTGCCCTTCTTTGGTGCCTTAGACTTGAGCTAGGAACTTAAGATTTTGCATGAAAGGAGGGTTAGCAGCCGAGTTGCACGGGAGAATGTGAAAATTGTTCATATGTAGTAAACACCTGAGAAATCCGTCCGTTTTCGTCATTTGTTATCGAATCGACTTAAAGCCAGATCGTCACATTGGCCGCTCTTCTGTCTGAAACGGTTACATTTATCGTCTTCAAAGCTATATCGCGTGCTGCGGTATGCGGAGACACTAAAAGCACCATCGTAGAACACAGATGAAGCTTCTAAGTTGATGTAATAGCCAGTAAGAAGTAGTACAATTCATGTTTTAGTTATCGATTATTAATTTTTTCCCTTCTTTGGTGACTTGGTCATGAGCTAGGAACTTAAGATTTCGCATGAAAGGAGGACTAGCAGCCGCGATGAACGGGAGAATGTGAAAAGTGTTCATATGTAGTAAAAACCTGAGAAATCCGTCCGTTTTCGTCATTTGTTATCGAATCGATTTAAAGCCAGATCGCCAAATTGGCCACACTTCTGTCTGAAACGGTTACATTTATCGTCTGCAAAGCAATGTCGCGTGCTGCGGTATGCAGAGACACTAAAAGCACCATAGTAGAACACAGATGAAGCTTCTAAGTCGACGTAATAGCCAGTAAGATGTAGTACAATTCGTGTTTTAGGTATAGATTATTGACTTTTTACCCTTCTTTGGTGCCTTAGACTTGAGCTAGGAACTTAAGATTTTGCATGAAAGGAGGATTAGCAGCCGAGTTGCACGGGAGAATGTGAAAATTGTTCATATGTAGTAAACACCTGAGAAATCCGTCCGTTTTCGTCATTTGTTATCGAATCGACTTAAAGCCAGATCGTCATATTGGCCGCTCTTCTGTCTGAAACGGTTACATTTATCGTCTGCAAAGCTATATCGCGTGCTGCGGTATGCGGAGACACTAAAAGCACCATCTTAGAACACAGATGAAGCTTCTAAGTTGATGTAATAGCCAGTAAGAAGTAGTACAATTCAAGTTTTAGGTATCGATTATTAACTTTTTACCCTTCTTTGGTGACATGGACATGAGCTAGGAACTTAAGATTTTGCATGAAAGGAGGACTAGCAGCCGCGATGAACGGGAGAATGTGAAAAGTGTTCATATGCAGTAAAAACCTGAGAAATCCGTCCGTTTTCGTCATTTGTTATCGAATCGACTTATAGCCAGATCGTCACATTGGCCGCTCTTCTGTCTGAAACGGTTACATTTATCGTCTGCAAAGCTATGTCGCGTGCTGCGGTATGCGGAGACACTAAAAGCACCATAGTAGAACACAGATGAAGCTACTATGTTGATGTAATAGCCGGTAAGATGTAGTACAATTCAAGTTTAAATATCGATTATTTACTTTTTAACCTTCTTTGGTACCTTGGACATGAGCTAGGTACTTAAGATTTTGCATGAAAGGAGGATTAGCAGCCGAGTTGCACAGAAGAATGTGAAAATTGTTCATATGTAGTAAACACCTGAGAAATCCGTCCGTTTTGGTCATTTGTTATCGAATCGACTTAAAGCCAGATCGTCACATTGGCCGCTCTTCTGTCTGAAACGGTTACATTTTTCGTCTGCAAAGCTATATCGCGTGCTGCGGTATGCGGAGACACTAAAAGCACCATCGTAGAACACAGATGAAGCTTCTAAGTTGATGTAATAGCCAGTAAGAAGTAGTACAATTCAAGTTTTAGGTATCGATTATTAACTTTTTACCCTTCTTTGGTGACTTGGACATGAGCTAGGAACTTACGATTTTGCATGAAAGGAGGACTAGCAGCCGCGATGAACGGGAGAATGTGAAAAGTGTTCATATGTAGTAAAAACCGGAGAAATCCGTCCGTTTTCGTCATTTGTTATCGAATCGACTTAAAGCCAGATCGCCAAATTGGCCACACTTCTGTCTGAAACGGTTACATTTATCGTCTGCAAAGCTATGTCGCGTGCTGCGGTATGCAGAGACACTAAAAGCACCATATTAGAACACAGATGAAGCTTCTAAGTTGACGTAATAGCCAGTAAGGTGTAGTACAATTCGTGTTTTTTGTATAGATTATTGACTTTTTACCCTTCTTTGGTGCCTTAGACTTGAGCTAGGAACTTAAGATTTAGCATGAAAGGAGGATTAGCAGTCGAGTTGCACGGGAGAATGTGAAAATTGTTCATATGTAGTAAACACCTGAGAAATCCGTCCGTTTTCGTCATTTGTTATCGAATCGACTTAAAGCAAGATCGTCACATTGGCCGCACTTCTGTCTGAAACAGTTACATTTATCGTCTGTAAAGCTATGTCGCGTGCTGTGGTATGCGGAGACACTAAAAGCACCATAGTAGAACACAGATGAAGCTTCTATGTTGATGTAATAGCCAGTAAGAAGTAGTACCATTCAAGTATTAGGTATCGATTATTGACTTTTTACCCTTCATTGGTGACTAGGACATGAGCTAGGAACTTAAGATTTTGCATGAAAGGAGGACTAGCAGCCGCGATGAACGGGAGAATGTGAAAAGTGTTCATATGTAGTAAAAACCGGAGAAATCCGTCCGTTTTCGGCATTTGTTATCGAATCGACTTAAAGCCAGATCGACACATTGGCCGCTCTTCTGTCTGAAACGGTTACATTTATCGCCTGCAAAGCTATGTCGCGTGCTGCGGTATGCAGAGACACTTAAAGCACCATAGTAGAACACAGATGAAGCTTCTAAGTTGATGTAATAGCCGGTAAGATGTAGTACAATTCAAGTTTAAATATCGATTATTTACTTTTTAACCTTCTTTTTAGCCTTGGACATGAGCTAGGTACTTAAGATTTTGCATGAAAGGAGGATTAGCAGCCGAGTTGCACAGAAGAATTTGAAAAGTGTTCATATGAAGTAAAAACCTGTGAAATCCGTCCGTTTTCGTCATTTGTTATCGAATCGACTTAAAGCCAGATCACCAAATTGGCCACACTTCTGTCTGAAACGGTTACATTTATCGTCTGCAAAGCAATGTCGCGTGCTGCGGTATGCAGAGACACTAAAAGCACCATAGTAGAACACAGATGAAGCTTCTAAGTCGACGTAATAGCCAGTAAGATGTAGTACAATTCGTGTTTTAGGTATAGATTATTGACTTTTTACCCTTCTTTGGTGCCTTAGACTTGAGCTAGGAACTTAAGATTTTGCATGAAAGGAGGATTAGCAGCCGAGTTGCACGGGAGAATGTGAAAATTGTTCATATGTAGTAAACACCTGAGAAATCCATCCGTTTTCGTCATTTGTTATCGAATCGACTTAAAGCCAGATCGTCACATTGGCCGCTCTTCTGTCTGAAACGGTTACATTTATCGTCTGCAAAGCTATGTCGCGTGCTGTGGTATGCGGAGACACTAAAAGCACCATAGTAGAACACAGATGAAGCTTCTATGTTGATGTAATAGCCAGTAAGAAGTAGTACCATTCAAGTATTAGGTATCGATTATTGACTTTTTACCCTTCATTGGTGACTAGGACATGAGCTAGGAACTTAAGATTTTGCATGAAAGGAGGACTAGCAGCCGCGATGAACGGGAGAATGTGAAAAGTGTTCATATGTAGTAAAAACCTGAGAAATCCGTCCGTTTTCGTCATTTGTTATGGAATCGATTTAAAGCCAGATCGCCAAATTGGCCACACTTCTGTCTGAAACGGTTACATTTATCGTCTGCAAAGCAATGTCGCGTGCTGCGGTATGCAGAGACACTAAAAGCACCATAGTAGAACACAGATGAAGCTTCTAAGTCGACGTAATAGCCAGTAAGATGTAGTACAATTCGTGTTTTGGGTATATATTATTGACTTTTTACCCTTCTTTGGTGCCTTAGACTTGAGCTAGGAACTTAAGATTTTGCATGAAAGGAGGATTAGCAGCCGAGTTGCACGGGAGAATGTGAAAATTGTTCATATGTAGTAAACACCTGAGAAATCCGTCCGTTTTCGTCATTTGTTATCGAATCGACTTAAAGCCAGATCGTCATATTGGCCGCTCTTCTGTCTGAAACGGTTACATTTATCGTCTGCAAAGCTATATCGCGTGCTGCGGTATGCTGAGACACTAAAAGCACCATCTTAGAACACAGATGAAGCTTCTAAGTTGATGTAATAGCCAGTAAGAAGTAGTACAATTCAAGTTTTAGGTATCGATTATTAACTTTTTACCCTTCTTTGGTGACATGGACATGAGCTAGGAACTTAAGATTTTGCATGAAAGGAGGACTAGCAGCCGCGATGAACGGGAGAATGTGAAAAGTGTTCATATGCAGTAAAAACCTGAGAAATCCGTCCGTTTTCGTCATTTGTTATCGAATCGACTTATAGCCAGATCGTCACATTGGCCGCTCTTCTGTCTGAAACGGTTACATTTATCGTCTGCAAAGCTATGTCGCGTGCTGCGGTATGCGGAGACACTAAAAGCACCATAGTAGAACACAGATGAAGCTACTATGTTGATGTAATAGCCGGTAAGATGTAGTACAATTCAAGTTTAAATATCGATTATTTACTTTTTAACCTTCTTTGGTACCTTGGACATGAGCTAGGTACTTAAGATTTTGCATGAAAGGAGGATTAGCAGCCGAGTTGCACAGAAGAATGTGAAAATTGTTCATATGTAGTAAACACCTGAGAAATCCGTCCGTTTTGGTCATTTGTTATCGAATCGACTTAAAGCCAGATCGTCACATTGGCCGCTCTTCTGTCTGAAACGGTTACATTTTTCGTCTGCAAAGCTATATCGCGTGCTGCGGTATGCGGAGACACTAAAAGCACCATCGTAGAACACAGATGAAGCTTCTAAGTTGATGTAATAGCCAGTAAGAAGTAGTACAATTCAAGTTTTAGGTATCGATTATTAACTTTTTACCCTTCTTTGGTGACTTGGACATGAGCTAGGAACTTACGATTTTGCATGAAAGGAGGACTAGCAGCCGCGATGAACGGGAGAATGTGAAAAGTGTTCATATGTAGTAAAAACCTGAGAAATCCGTCCGTTTTCGTCATTTGTTATCGAATCGACTTAAAGCCAGATCGTCATATTGGCCGCTCTTCTGTCTGAAACGGTTACATTTATCGTCTGCAAAGCTATATCGCGTGCTGCGGTATGCGGAGACACTAAAAGCACCATCGCTGAACACAGATGAAGCTTCTAAGTGGATGTAATAGCAAGTAAGAAGTAGTACAATTCAAGTTTTAGGTATCGATTATTAACTTTTTACCCTTCTTTGGTGACTTGGACATGAGCTAGGAACTTACGATTTTGCATGAAAGGAGGACTAGCAGCCGCGATGAACGGGAGAATGTGAAAAGTGTTCATATGTAGTAAAAACCTGAGAAATCCGTCCGTTTTCGTCATTTGTTATCGAATCGACTTAAAGCCAGATCGTCATATTGGCCGCTCTTCTGTCTGAAACGGTTACATTTATCGTCTGCAAAGCTATATCGCGTGCTGCGGTATGCGGAGACACTAAAAGCACCATAGTAGAACACAGATGAAAGTTCTATGTTGATGTAATAGCCGGTAAGATGTAGTACAATTCAAGTTTAAATATCGATTATTTACTTTTTAACCTTCTTTGGTGCCTTGGACATGAGCTAGGTACTTAAGAATTTGCATGAAAGGAGGACTAGCAGCCGCGATGAACGGGAGAATCTGAAAAGTGTTCATATGTAGTAAAAACCTGAGAAATCCGTCCGTTTTCGTCATTTGTTATCGAATCGACTTAAAGCCAGATGGCCGAATTGGCCACACTTCTGTCTGAAACGGTTACATTTATCGTCTGCAAAGCTATGTCGCGTGCTGCGGTATGCAGAGACACTAAAAGCACCATAGTAGAACACAGATGAAGCTTCTAAGTTGACGTAATAGCAAGTAAGATGTAGTACAATTCGTGTTTTAGGTATATAATATTGACTTTTTACCCTTCTTTGGTGCCTTAGACTTGAACTAGAAACTTAAGATTTTGCATGAAAGGAGGATTAGCAGCCGAGTTGCACGGGAGAATGTGAAATTTGTTCATATGTAGTAAAAACCTGAGAAATCCGTCCGTTTTCGTCATTTGTTATTGAATCGACTTAAAGCCAGATCGTCACATTGGCCGCTCTTCTGTCTGAAATGGTTACATTTATCGCCTGCAAAGCTATGTCGCGTGCTGCGGTATGCGGAGACACTAAAAGCACCATAGTAGAACACAGATGAAGCTTCTAAGTTGATGTAATAGCCGGTAAGATGTTGTACAATTCAAGTTTAAATATCGATTATTTCCTTTTTAACCATCTTTTGAGCCTTGGACATGAGCTATGAACTTAAGATTTTGCATGAAAAGAGGATTAGCAGCCGAGTTGCACGGGAGAATGTGAAAATTGTTCATATGTAGTAAACACCTGAGAAATCCATCCGTTTTCGTCATTTGTTATCGAATCGACTTAAAGCCAGATCGTCACATTGGCCACTCTTCTGTCTGAAACGGTTACATTTATCGTCTGCAAAGCTATATCGCGTGCTGCGGTATGCGGAGACACTAAAAGCACCATCGTAGAACACAGATGAAGCTTCTAAGTTGATGTAATAGCCAGTAAGAAGTAGTACAATTCAAGTTTTAGGTATCGATTATTAACTTTTTACCCTTCTTTGGTGACTTGGACATGAGCTAGGAACTTAAGATTTTGCATGAAAGGAGGACTAGCAGCCGCGATGAACGGGAGAATGTGAAAAGTGTTCATATGTAGTAAAAACCTGAGAAATCCGTCCATTTTCGTCATTTGTTATCGAATCGACTTAAAGCCAGATCGTCACATTGGCCGCTCTTCTGTCTGAACGGTTACATTTATCGTCTGCAAAGCTATGTCGCGTGCTGCGGTATGCGGAGACACTAAAAGCACCATAGTAGAACACAGATGAAGTTTCTATGTTGATGTAATAGCCAGTATATTGTAGTACAATTCAAGTTTAAATATCGATTATTTACTTTTTAACCTTCTTTAGTGCCTTGGACATGAGCTAGGTACTTAAGATTTTGCATGAAAGGAGGACTAGCAGCCGCGATGAACGGGAGAATCTGAAAAGTGTTCATATGTAGTAAAAACCTGAGAAATCCGTCCGTTTTCGTCATTTGTTATCGAATCGACTTAAAGCCAGATCGTCACATTGGCCGCTCTTCTGTCTGAAACTGTTACATTTATCGCCTGCAAAGCTATGTCGCGTGCTGCGGTATGCGAAGACACTAAAAGCACCATAGTAGAACACAGATGAAGCTTCTAAGTTGATGTAATAGCCGGTAAGATGTAGTAAAATTCAAGTTTAAATATCGATTATTTACTTTTTAACCTTCTTTTGAACCTTGGACATGAGCTATGAACTTAAGATTTTGCATGAAAAGAGGATTTGCAGCCGAGTTGCACGGGAGAATGTGAAAATTGTTCATATGTAGTAAACACCTGAGAAATCCGTCCGTTTTCGTCATTTGTTATCGAATCGACTTAAAGCCAGATCGTCACATTGGCCGCTCTTCTGTCTGAAACGGTTACATTTATCGTCTGCAAAGCTATATCGCGTGCTGCGGTATGCGGAGACACTAAAAGCACCATCGTAGAACACAGATGAAGCTTCTTAGTTGATGTAATAGCCAGTAAGAAGTAGTACAATTCAAGTTGTAGGTATCGATTACTAACATTTTACCCTTCTTTGATGACTTGGACATGAGCTAGGAACTTAAGATTTTGCATGAAAGGAGGACTAGCAGCCGCGTTGCACGGGAGAATGTGAAAAGTGTTCATATGTAGTAAAAACCTGAGAAATCCGTCCGTTTTCGTCATTTGTTATTGAATCGACTTAAAGCCAGATCGTCACATTGGATGCTCTTCTGTCTGAAACGGTTACATTTATCGCCTGCAAAGCTATGTCGCGTGCTGCGGTATGCGGAGACACTAAAAGCATCATAGTAGAACACAGATGAAGCTTCTAAGTTGATGTAATAGCCGTTAAGATGTAGTACAATTCAAGTTTAAATATCGATTATTTACTTTTTAACCTTCTTTTGAGCCTTGGACATGAGCTATGAACTTAAGATTTTGCATGAAAAGAGGACTAGCAGCCGCGTTGCACGGGAGAATGTGAAAATTGTTCATATGTAGTAAACACCTGAGAAATCCGTCCGTTTTCGTCATTTGTTATCGAATCGACTTAAAGCCAGATCGTCACATTGGCCGCTCTTCTGTCTGAAACGGTTACATTTATCGTCTGCAAAGCTATATCGCGTGCTGCGGTATGCGGAGACACTAAAAGCACCATCGTAGAACACAGATGAAGCTTCTAAGTTGACGTAATAGCCAGTAAGAAGTAGTACAATTCAAGTTTTAGGTATCGATTATTAACTTTTTACCCTTCTTTGGTGACTTGGACATGAGCTAGGAACTTAAGATTTTGCATGAAAGGATTACTAGCAGCCGCGATGAACGGGAGAATGTGAAAAGTGTTCATATGTAGTAAAAACCTGAGAAATCCGTCCGTTTTCGTCATTTGTTATCGAATCGACTTAAAGCCAGATCGTCACATTGGCCGCTCTTCTGTCTGAAATGGTTACATTTATCGCCTGCAAAGCTATGTCGCGTGCTGCGGTATGCGGAGACACTAAAAGCACCATAGTAGAACACAGATGAAGCTTCTAAGTTGATGTAATAGCCGGTAAGATGTTGTACAATTCAAGTTTAAATATCGATTATTTCCTTTTTAACCATCTTTTGAGCCTTGGACATGAGCTATGAACTTAAGATTTTGCATGAAAAGAGGATTAGCAGCCGAGTTGCACGGGAGAATGTGAAAATTGTTCATATGTAGTAAACACCTGAGAAATCCATCCGTTTTCGTCATTTGTTATCGAATCGACTTAAAGCCAGATCGTCACATTGGCCGCTCTTCTGTCTGAACGGTTACATTTATCGTCTGCAAAGCTATGTCGCGTGCTGCGGTATGCGGAGACACTAAAAGCACCATAGTAGAACACAGATGAAGCTTCTATGTTGATGTCATAGCCGGTAAGATGTAGTACAATTCAAGTTTAAATATCGATTATTTACTTTTTAACCTTCTTTGGTGCCTTGGACATGAGCTAGGTACTTAAGATTTTGCATGAAAGGAGGATTAGCAGCCGCGATGAACGGGAGAATGTGAAAAGTGTTTATATGTAGTAAAAACCTGAGAAATCCGTCCGTTTTCATCATTTGTTATCGAATCGACTTAAAGCCAGATCGTCACATTGGCCGCTCTTCTGTCTGAACGGTTACATTTATCGTCTGCAAAGCTATGTCGCGTGCTGCGGTATGCGGAGACACTAAAAGCACCATAGTAGAACACAGATGAAGCTTCTATGTTGATGTCATAGCCGGTAAGATGTAGTACAATTCAAGTTTAAATATCGATTATTTACTTTTTAACCTTCTTTGGTGCCTTGGACATGAGCTAGGTACTTAAGATTTTGCATGAAAGGAGGATTAGCAGCCGAGTTGCACAGAAGAATTTGAAAAGTGTTCATATGTAGTAAAAACCTGAGAAATCCGTCCGTTTTCGTCATTTGTTATCGAATCGACTTAAAGCCAGATCGCCAAATTGGCCGCTCTCCTGTCTGAAACGGTTACATTTATCGTCTGCAAAGCTATATCGCGTGCTGCGGTATGCGGAGACACTAAAAGCACCATCGTAGAACACAGATGAAGCTTCTAAGTGGATGTAATAGCCAGTAAGAAGTAGTACAATTCAAGTTTTAGGTATCGATTATTAACTTTTTACCCTTCTTTGGTGACTTGGACATGAGCTAGGAACTTAAGATTTTGCATGAAAGGAGGACTAGCAGCCGCGAAGAACGGGAGAATGTGAAAAGTGTTCATATGTAGTAAACACCTGAGAAATCCGTCCGTTTTCGTCATTTGTTATCGAATCGACTTAAAGCCAGATCGTCTTATTGGCCGGTGTTCTGTCTGAAACGGTTACATTTATCGTCTGCAAAGCTATGTCGCGTGCTGCGGTATGCGAAGACACTAAAAGCACCATAGTAGAACACAGATGAAGCTTCTAAGTTGATGTAATAGCCAGTAAGAAGTAGTACAATTCAAGTTTTAGGTATCGATTATTAACTTTTTACCCTTCTTTGGTGACTTGGACATGAGCTAGGAACTTACGATTTTGCATGAAAGGAGGACTAGCAGCCGCGATGAACGGGAGAATGTGAAAAGTGTTCATATGTAGTAAAAACCTGAGAAATCCTTTCGTTTTCGTCATTTGTTATCGAATCGACTTAAAGCCAGATCGTCACATTGGCCGCTCTTCTGTCTGAAACGGTTACATTTATCGTCTGCAAAGCTATGTCGCGTGCTGCGGTACGCAGGGACACTAAAAGCACCATAGTAGAACACAGATGAAGCTTCTAAGTTGACGTAATAGCCAGTAAGATGTAGTACAATTCGTGTTTTAGGTATAGATTATTGACTTTTTACCCTTCTTTGGTGACTTGGACATGAGCTAGGAACTTAAGATTTTGCATGAAAGGTGGACTAGCAGCCGCGATGAACGGGAGAATGTGAAAAGTGTTCATATGTAGTAAAAACCTGAGAAATCCGTCCGTTTTCGTCATTTGTTATCGAATCGACTTAAAGCCAGATCGTCTTATTGGCCGCTCTTCTGTCTGAAACGGTTACATTTATCGTCTGCAAAGCTATGTCGCGTGCTGCGGTATGCGAAGACACTAAAAGCACCATAGTAGAACACAGATGAAGCTTCTAAGTTGATGTAATAGCCAGTAAATTGTAGTACAATTCAAGTTTAAATATCGATTATTTACTTTTTAACCTTCTTTAGTGCCTTGGACATGAGCTAGGTACTTAAGATTTTGCATGAAAGGAGGACTAGCAGCCGCGATGAACGGGAGAATCTGAAAAGTGTTCATATGTAGTAAAAACCTGAGAAATCCGTCCGTTTTCGTCATTTGTTATCGAATCGACTTAAAGCCAGATCGTCACATTGGCCGCTCTTCTGTCTGAAACTGTTACATTTATCGCATGCAAAGCTATGTCGCGTGCTGCGGTATGCGGAGACACTAAAAGCACCATAGTAGAACACAGATGAAGCTTCTAAGTTGATGTAATAGCCGGTAAGATGTAGTAAAATTCAAGTTTAAATATCGATTATTTAGTTTTTAACCTTCTTTTGAACCTTGGACATGAGCTATGAACTTAAGATTTTGCATGAAAAGAGGATTAGCAGCCGAGTTGCACGGGAGAATGTGAAAATTGTTCATATGTAGTAAACACCTGAGAAATCCGTCCGTTTTCGTCATTTGTTATCGAATCGACTTAAAGCCAGATCGTCACATTGGCCGCTCTTCTGTCTGAAACGGTTACATTTATCGTCTGCAAAGCTATATCGCGTGCTGCGGTATGCGGAGACACTAAAAGCACCATCGAAGAACACAGATGAAGCTTCTTAGTTGATGTAATAGCCAGTAAGAAGTAGTACAATTCAAGTTTTAGGTATCGATTACTAACATTTTACCCTTCTTTGATGACTTGGACATGAGCTAGGAACTTAAGATTTTGCATGAAAGGAGGACTAGCAGCCGCGATGAACGGGAGAATGTGAAAAGTGTTCATATGTAGTAAAAACCTGAGAAATTCGTCCGTTTTCGTCATTTGTTATCGAAACGACTTAAAGCCACATCGTCACATTGGCCGCTCTTCTGTCTGAAACGGTTACATTTATCGTCTGAAAGCTATGTCGCGTGCTGCGGTATGCGGAGACACTAAGAGCACCATAGTAGAACACAGATGAAGCTTCTATGTTGATGTAATAGCCGGTAAGATGTAGTACAATTCAAGTTTAAATATCGATTATTTACTTTTTAACCTTCTTTGGTGCCTTGGACATGAGCTAGGTACTTAAGATTTTGCATGAAAGGAGGATTAGCAGCCGAGTTGCACAGAAGAATTTGAAAAGTGTTCATATGTAGTAAAAACCTGAGAAATCCGTCCGTTTTCTTCATTTGATATCGAATCGACTTAAAGCCAGATCGCCAAATTGGCCACACTTCTGTCTGAAACGGTTACATTTATCGTCTGCAAAGCTATGTCGCGTGCTGCGGTATGCAGAGACACTAAAAGCACCATAGTAGAACACAGATGAAGCTTCTAAGTTGACGTAATAGCCAGTAAGATGTAGTACAATTCGTGTTTTAGGTATAGATTATTGACTTTTTACCCTTCTTTGGTGCCTTAGACTTGAGCTAGGAACTTAAGATTTTGCATGAAAGGAGGATTAGCAGCCGAGTTGCACAGAAGAATTTGAAAAGTGTTCATATGTAGTAAAAACCTGAGAAATCCGTCCGTTTTCGTCATTTGTTATCTAATCGACTTAAAGCCAGATCGCCAAATTGGCCGCTCTCCTGTCTGAAACGGTTACATTTATCGTCTGCAAAGCTATATCGCGTGCTGCGGTATGCGGAGACACTAAAAGCACCATCGTAGAACACAGATGAAGCTTCTAAGTGGATGTAATAGCCAGTAAGAAGTAGTACAATTCAAGTTTTAGGTATCGATTATTAACTTTTTACCCTTCTTTGGTGACTTGGACATGAGCTAGGAACTTAAGATTTTGCATGAAAGGAGGACTAGCAGCCGCGAAGAACGGGAGAATGTGAAAAGTGTTCATATGTAGTAAACACCTGAGATATCCGTCCGTTTTCGTCATTTGTTATCGAATCGACTTAAAGCCAGATCGTCTTATTGGCCGGTGTTCTGTCTGAAACGGTTACATTTATCGTCTGCAAAGCTATGTCGCGTGCTGCGGTATGCGAAGACACTAAAAGCACCATAGTAGAACACAGATGAAGCTTCTAAGTTGATGTATTAGCCAGTAAATTGTAGTACAATTCAAGTTTAAATATCGATTATTTACTTTTTAACCTTCTTTAGTGCCTTGGACATGAGCTAGGTACTTAAGATTTTGCATGAAAGGAGGACTAGCAGCCGCGATGAACGAGAGAATGTGAAAAGTGTTCATATGAAGTAAAAACATGAGAAATCCTTTCGTTTTCGTCATTTGTTATCGAATCGACTTAAAACCAGATCGTCACATTGGCCGCTCTTCTGTCTGAAACGGTTACATTTATCGTCTGCAAAGCTATGTCGCGTGCTGCGGTACGCAGAGACACTAAAAGCACCATAGTAGAACACAGATGAAGCTTCTAAGTTGACGTAATAGCCAGTAAGATGTAGTACAATTCGTGTTTTAGGTATAGATTATTGACTTTTTACCCTTCTTTGGTGACTTGGACATGAGCTAGGAACTTAAGATTTTGCATGAAAGGTGGACTAGCAGCCGCGATGAACGGGAGAATGTGAAAAGTGTTCATATGTAGTAAAAACCTGAGAAATCCGTCCGTTTTCGTCATTTGTTATCGAATCGACTTAAAGCCAGATCGTCTTATTGGCCGCTCTTCTGTCTGAAACGGTTACATTTATCGTCTGCAAAGCTATGTCGCGTGCTGCGGTATGCGAAGACACTAAAAGCACCATAGTAGAACACAGATGAAGCTTCTAAGTTGATGTAATAGCCAGTAAATTGTAGTACAATTCAAGTTTAAATATCGATTATTTACTTTTTAACCTTCTTTAGTGCCTTGGACATGAGCTAGGTACTTAAGATTTTGCATGAAAGGAGGACTAGCAGCCGCGATGAACGGGAGAATCTGAAAAGTGTTCATATGTAGTAAAAACCTGAGAAATCCGTCCGTTTTCGTCATTTGTTATCGAATCGACTTAAAGCCAGATCGTCACATTGGCCGCTCTTCTGTCTGAAACTGTTACATTTATCGCCTGTAAAGCTATGTCGCGTGCTGCGGTATGCGGAGACACTAAAAGCACCATAGTAGAACACAGATGAAGCTTCTAAGTTGAAGTAATAGCCAGTAAGAAGTAGTACAATTCAAGTTTTAGGCATGGATTTTTGACCTTTAAGCTGGCTTTGGTGCGTTGGACATGAGCTATTACCTTAAGATTCTGCATGAAAGGAGGACTAGCAGCCGAGTTGCACGGGAGAACGTGAAAAGTGTTCATATGTAGTAAAAACCTGAGAAATCCGTCCCTTTTTGTCATTTGTTATGAAATCGACTTAAAGCCAGATCGTCACATCGGCCGCTCTTCCCTCTGAAACGGTAACATTTATCGTGTGCAATGCTATGTCACGTGCTGCTATATGCGGAGACACTAATAGCACCATAGTAGAACACAGATGAAGCTTCTAAGTCGATGTAATAGGTAGTAAGATGTAGTACAATTCAAAATTTAGGTATCGATTATTGACTTTTTACCCTTCTTTGGTACCTTGGACATGACATAGGAACTTATGATTTTGCATGTAAGGAGGACTAGCAGCCGCGTTGCACGGGAGAATGTGGAAAGTGTTCATATGTAGTAAAAACCTGAGTAATCCGTCCGTTTTCGTCATTTGTTATCGAATCTACTTAAAGCCAGATCGTCACATTGGCCGCTCTTCTCTCTGAAACGGTTGTACTTATCGTCTGCAATGCTATGTCGCGTGCTGCGGTATGCGGAGACACTAAAAGCACCATAGTAGAACACAGATGAAGCTTCTAAGTTGATGTAATTGCCAGTAAAAAGTAGTACAATTCAAGTTTTAGGAATCGATTATTGACTTTTAAGCTGGCTTTGGTGGCTTGGACATGAGCTAGGAACTTAAGATTTTGCATCAAATGAGGACTAGTAGCCCTGTTGCACGTGAGAATGTGAAAAGTGTCGATATGTAGTAAAAAACTGAGAAGTCCGTCCGTTTTTGTCATTTGTTATCGAATCGACTTAAAGCCAGATCGTCACATTGGCCGCTCTTCTCTCTGAAACGGGTGTACTTATCATCTGCAAAGCTATGTCGCGTGCTGCGGTATGCGGAAACACTAAAAGCAACTTAGTAGAACACAGATGAAGCTTCTAAGTTGATGTAATAGCCAGTAAGATGTAGTACAATTCAAGTTTTAGGCATGTATTATTAATTACCTTTAAGCTGGCTTTGGTGCCTTGGACATGAGCTAGGACCTTAAGATTCTGCATGAAAGGAGGACGAGCAGCAGAGTTGCACGGGAGAACGTGAAAAGTGTTCATATGTAGTAAAAACCAGAGAAATGCGTCTCTTTTTGTCATTTGTTATCGAATCGACTTAAAGTCAGAACGTCACATTGGCCGCTCTTCTCTCTGAAACGGTTATACTTATCGACTGAAAAGCTATGTCGCGTGCTGCGGTATGCGGAGACACTAAAAGCACAATAGTAGAACACAGATGAAGCTTCTAAGTTGATGTAATAGTGAGTAAGAAGTAGTACAATTCATGTTTTAGGTATGAATTATTGTCTTTTATGCTGGGTTTGGTGCCTTGGACATGAGCTAGGACCTTAAGATTCTGCATGAAAGGAGGACTAGCAGCCGAGTTGCACGGGAGAACGTGAAAAGTGTTCATATGTAGAAAAAACCTGAGAAATCCGTCCGTTTTCGTCATTTGTTATCAATTCGACTTAAAGCCAGATCGTCACATTGGCCGCTCTTCCCTCTACAACGGTTGTAATTATCGTCTGCATAGCTATGTCGTGTGCTGCGGTATGCGGAGACATTAAAAGCACCATAGTAGAACTCAGATGAAGCTTCTAAGTTGATGTAATAGCCAGTAAGAAGTAGTACAATTCAAGTTTTAGGTATCGATTATTGACTTTTTACCCTTCTTTGGTACCTTGGACATGAGATAGGAACTTAACATTTTGCATGTAAGGAGGACTAGCAGCCGCGTTGCACGGGAGAAAGTGGAAAGTGTTCATATGTAGTAAAACCCGCGAAATCCGTCCGTTTTCGTCATTTGTTATCAATTCGACTTAAAGCCAGATCGTCACATTGACCGCTCTTCCCTCTACAACGGTTGTAATTATCGTCTGCAAAGCCATGTCGCGTGCTGCGGAATGCGGAAACACTAAAAGCACCATAGTAGAACACAGATGAAGCTTCTAAGTTGATGTAATAGCCAGTAAGAAGTAGTACAATTCAAGTTTTAGGCATGGATTATTGACCTTTAAGCTGGCTTTGGTGCGTTGGACATGAGCTATTACTGTAAGATTCTGCATGAAAGGAGGACTAGCAGCCAAGTTGCACGGGAGAACGTGAAAAGTGTTCATATGTAGTAAAAACCTGAGAAATCCGTCCCTTTTTGTCATTTGTTATGGAATCGACTTAAAGACAGATCGTCACATTGGCCGCTCTTCCCTCTGAAACGGTTACATTTATCGTGTGCAATGCTATGTCACGTGCTGCTATATGCGGAGACACTAATAGCACCATAGTAGAACACAGATAAAGCTTCTATGTTGATGTAATACCTAGTAAAAAGTAGTACAATTCAAGTTTTAGGTATCGATTATTGACTTTTAAGCTGGCTTTGGTGGCTTGGACATGAGCTAGGAACTTAAGATTTTGCATCAAATGAGGACTAGTAGCCCTGTTGCACGTGAGAATGTGAAAAGTGTCCATATGTAGTAAAAAACTGAGAAGTCCGTCCGTTTTTGTCATTTGTTATCGAATCGACTTAAAGCCAGATCGTCACATTGGCCGCTCTTCTCTCTGAAACGGGTGTACTTATCATCTGCAAAGCTATGTCGCGTGCTGCGGTATGCGGAAACACTAAAAGCAACATAGTAGAACACAGATGAAGCTTCTAAGTTGATGTAATAGCCAGTAAGATGTAGTACAATTCAAGTTTTAGGCATGTATTATTAATTACCTTCAAGCTGGCTTTGGTGCCTTGGACATGAGCTAGGACCTTAAGATTCTGCATGAAAGGAGGACGAGCAGCCGAGTTGCACGGGAGAACGTGAAAAGTGTTCATATGTAGTAAAAACGTGAGAAATCCGTCCGTTTTCATCATTTGTTATCGAATCGACTTAAAACCAAATCATCACATAGGCCACTCTTCTCTCTACAACGGTTGTAATTATCGTCTGCAAAGCTATGTCGCGTACTGCGGTATGCGGAGACACTAAAAGCACCATAGTAGAACACCAATGAAGCTTCTCAGTTGATGTAATAGCCAGTAAGAAGTAGTACAATTCAAGTTTTATTTATCGATTATTGACTGTTTACCCTTCTTTGGTGCCTTGGACATGAGATAGGAACTTAACATTTTGCATGTAAGGAGGACTAGCAGCCGCGTTGCACGGGAGAACGTGGAAAGTGTTCATATGTAGTAAAACCTGAGAAATCCGTCCGTTTTCGTCATTTGTTATCGAATCGACTTAACGCCACATCGTCACACTGGCCGCACTTCTGTCTGAAAAAGTTACATTTATTGTCTGCAAAGCCATGTCGCGTGCTGCGGAATGCGGAAACACTAAAAGCACCATAGTAGAACACAGATGAAGCTTCTGAGTTGATGCAATAGCCAGTAAGAAGTAGTACAATTCAAGTTTTAGGCATGGATTATTGACCTTTAAGCGTGCTTTGGTGCGTTGGACATGAGCTATTACCTTAAGATTCTGCATGAAAGGAGGACTATCAGCCGAGTTGCACAGGAGAACGTGAAAAGTGTTCATATGTAGTAAAAACCTGAGAAATCCGTCCGTTTTCGTCATTTGTTATCGAATCTACTTAAAGCCAGATCGGTACATTGGCCGCTCTTCTCTCTGAAACGGTTTTACTTATCGTCTGCAATGCAATGTCGGGTGCTGCGGTATGCGGAGACACTAAAAGCACCATAGTAGAACACAGATAAAGCTTCTAAGATGATGTAATAGCCAGTAAGAAGTAGTACATTTCAACTTTTAGTTATCGATTATTGACTTTTAAGCTGGCTTTGGTGGCTTGGACATGAGCTAGGAACTTAAGATTTTGCATGAAATGTGGACTAGTAGCCCTGTTGCACGTGAGAATGTGAAAAGTGTCCATATGTAGTAAAAACCTGAGAAGTCCGTTCGTTTTTGTCATTTGTTATCGAATCTACTTAAAGCCAGGGCGTCACATTGGCCGCACTTCTGTCTGAAACAGTTACATTTATCGTCTGCAAAGCTCTGTCGCGTGCTGCGGTATGCGGAAACACTAAAAGCACCATAGTAGAACACAGATGAAGCTTCTAAGTTGATGTAATAGCCAGTAAGAAGTAGTACAATTCAAGTTTTAGGTATCGATTATTGACTTTTTACCCTTCTTTGGTACCTTGGACATGAGATAGGAACTTAACATTTTGCATGTAAGGAGGACTAGCAGCCGCGTTGCACGGGAGAATGTGGAAAGTGTTCATATGTACTAAAAACCAGAGAAATCCGTCCGTTTTCGTCATTTGTTATCGAATCGACTTAAAGCCAGATCGTCACATTGGCCGCTCTCCTCTCTACAACGGTTGTAATTATCGTCTGCAAAGCTATGTCGCGTGCTGCGGTATGCGGAGACACTAAAAGCACAATAGTAGAACACAGATGAAGCTTCTAAGATGATGTAATAGTGAGTAAGAAGTAGTACAATTCATGTTTTAGGTATGGATTATTGTCTTTTATGCTGGGTTGGGTGCCTTGGACACGACCTAGGACCTTAAGATTCTGCATGAAAGGAGGACTAGCAGCCGAGTTGCACGGGAGAACGTGAAAAGTGTTCATATGTAGAAAAAACCTGAGAAATTCGTCCGTTTTCGTCATTTGTTATCAATTCGACTTAAAGCCAGATCATCACGTTGGCCGCTCTTCTCTCTACAACGGTTGTAATTATCGTCTGCAAAGCTATGTCGCGTGCTGCGGTATGCGGAGACATTAAAAGCAACATAGTAGAACACAGATGACGCTTCTATGTTGATGTAATACCTAGTAAAAAGTAGTACAATTCAAGTTTTAGGTATCGATTATTGACTTTTAAGCTGGCTTTGGTGGCTTGGACATGAGCTAGTAACTTAAGATTTTGCATCAAATGAGGACTAGTAGCCCTGTTGCACGTGAGAATGTGAAAAGTGTCCATATGTAGTAA
This sequence comes from Schistocerca gregaria, assembly GCF_023897955.1. Classification (NCBI taxonomy): domain Eukaryota; kingdom Metazoa; phylum Arthropoda; class Insecta; order Orthoptera; family Acrididae; genus Schistocerca; species Schistocerca gregaria. Next base: position 781,826 of record NW_026061881.1, read on the forward strand.
AAAACTGAGAAGTCCGTCCGTTTTTGTCATTTGTTATCGAATCGACTTAAAGCCACATCGTCACATTGGCCGCTCTTCTCTCTGAAACGGGTGTACTTATCATCTGCAAAGCTATGTCGCGTGCTGCGGTATGCGGAAACACTAAAAGCAACATAGTAGAACACAGATGAAGCTTCTAAGTTGATGTAATAGCCAGTAAGATGTAGTACAATTCAAGTTTTAGGCATGTATTATTAATTACCTTTAAGCTGGCTTTGGTGCCTTGGACATGAGCTAGGACCTTAAGATTCTGCATGAAAGGAGGACGAGCAGCCGAGTTGCACGGGAGAACGTGAAAAGTGTTCATATGTAGTAAAAACGTGAGAAATCCGTCCGTTTTCATCATTTGTTATCGAATCGACTTAAAGCCAAATCATCACATTGGCCACTCTTCTCTCTACAACGGTTGTAATTATCGTCTGCAAAGCTATGTCGCGTACTGCGGTTTGCGGAGACACTAAAAGCACCATAGTAGAACACGAATGAAGCTTCTCAGTTGATGTAATAGCCAGTAAGAAGTAGTACAATTCAAGTTTTATTTATCGATTATTGACTGTTTACCCTTCTTTGGTGCCTTGGACATGAGATAGGAACTTAACATTTTGCATGTAAGGAGGACTAGCAGCCGCGTTGCACGGGAGAACGTGGAAAGTGTTCATATGTAGTAAAACCTGAGAAATCCGTCCGTTTTCGTCATTTGTTATCGAATCGACTTAACGCCACATCGTCACACTGGCCGCACTTCTGTCTGAAAAAGTTACATTTATTGTCTGCAAAGCCATGTCGCGTGCTGCGGAATGCGGAAACACTAAAAGCACCATAGTAGAACACAGATGAAGCTTCTGAGTTGATGTAATAGCCAGTAAGAAGTAGTACAATTCAAGTTTTAGGCATGGATTATTGACCTTTAAGCGTGCTTTGGTGCGTTGGACATGAGCTATTACCTTAAGATTCTGCATGAAAGGAGGACTATCAGCCGAGTTGCACAGGAGAACGTGAAAAGTGTTCATATGTAGTAAAAACCTGAGAAATCCGTCCGTTTTCGTCATTTGTTATCGAATCTACTTAAAGCCAGATCGGTACATTGGCCGCTCTTCTCTCTGAAACGGTTTTACTTATCGTCTGCAATGCAATGTCGCGTGCTGCGGTATGCGGAGACACTAAAAGCACCATAGTAGAACACAGATGAAGCTTCTAAGATGATGTAATAGCCAGTAAGAAGTAGTACATTTCAACTTTTAGTTATCGATTATTGACTTTTAAGCTGGCTTTGGTGGCTTGGACATGAGCTAGGAACTTAAGATTTTGCATGAAATGTGGACTAGTAGCCCTGTAGCACGTGAGAATGTGAAAAGTGTCCATATGTAGTAAAAACCTGAGAAGTCCGTTCGTTTTTGTCATTTGTTATCGAATCTACTTAAAGCCAGGGCGTCACATTGGCCGCACTTCTGTCTGAAACAGTTACATTTATCGTCTGCAAAGCTCTGTCGCGTGCTGCGGTACGCAGGGACACTAAAAGCACCATAGTAGAACACAGATGAAGCTTCTAAGTTGACGTAATAGCCAGTAAGATGTAGTACAATTCGTGTTTTAGGTATGGATTATTGTCTTTTATGCTGGGTTGGGTGCCTTGGACATGACCTAGGACCTTAAGATTCTGCATGAAAGGAGGACTAGCAGCCGAGTTGCACGGGAGAACGTGAAAAGTGTTCATATGTAGAAAAAACCTGAGAAATCCGTCCGTTTTCGTCATTTGTTATCAATTCGACTTAAAGCCAGATCGTCACGTTGGCCGCTCTTCTCTCTACAACGGTTGTAATTATCGTCTGCAAAGCTATGTCGCGTGCTGCGGTATGCGGAGACATTAAAAGCACCATAGTAGAACACAGATGACGCTTCTATGTTGATGTAATAGCCAGTATGAAGTAGTACAATTCAAGTTTTATTTATCGATTATTGACTGTTTACCCGTCTTTGGTGCCTTGGACATGAGCTACGAACTTAAGATTTTGCATGAAATGAGGACTTGTAGCCCTGTAGCACGGGAGAATGTTAAAAGTGTTCATATGTAGTAAAAACGTGAGAAATCCGTCCGTTTTCATCATTTGTTATCGAATCGACTTAAAGCCAAATCATCACATTGGCCACTCGTCTCTCTACAACGGTTGTAATTATCGTCTGCAAAGCTATGTCGCGTGCTGCGGTATGCGGAGACACTAAAAGCACCATAGTAGAATACGGATGAAGCTTCTAAGTTGATTTAATAGCCAGTAAGATGTAGAACAATTCAAGTTTTATTTATCGATTATTGACTGTTTACCCTTATTTGGTGCCCTGGACGTGAGCTAGGACCTTAATATTTTGCATGAAATGAGGACTAGTAGCCCTGTAGCACGGGAGAATGTGAAAAGTGTTCATATGTAGTGAAAACCTGAGAAATCCGTCCGTTTTCGTCATTTGTTATCAATTCGACCTCAGCCAGATCGTCACATTGGCCGCTCTTCTCTCTGAAACGGTTGTACTTATCGTCTGCAAAGCTATGTCGCGTGCTGCGGTATGTGGAGACACTAAAAGCACCATAGTAGAACACAGATGAAGCTTCTAAGTTGATGTAATAGCCAGTAAGAAGAAGTACAATTCAAGTTTTAGGTATCGGCTATTAACTTTTTACCCTTCTTTGGTGCCTTGGACATGAGCTAGAAACTTAAGATTCTGCATGAAAGGAGGACTAGCAGCCGAGTTGCACGGTAGAACGTGAAAAGTGTTCAAAAGTAGTAAAAACCTGAGAAATTGGTCCCTTTTTGTCATTTGTTATCGAATCGACTTAAAGCCAGATCGTCACATTGGCCGCTCGACTGTCTGAAACAGTTACATTTATCGTCTGCAAAGCCATGTCGCGTGCTGCGGAATGCGGAAACACCAAAAGCAAGATAGTAGAACACAGATGAAGCTTCTAAGTTGATGTAATAGCCAGTAAGATGTAGTACAATTCAAAATTTAGGTATCGATTATTGACTTTTTACCCTTCTTTGGTACCTTTGACATGAGATAGTATTTTATGATTTTGCATGTAAGGAGGACTAGCAGCCGCGTTGCACGGGAGAATGTGGAAAGTGTTCATATGTAGTAAAACCTGAGAAATCCGTCCGTTTTCGTCATTTGTTATCGAATCGACTTAAAGCCACATCGTCACAGTGGCCGCAATTCTGTCTGAAAAAGTTATATTTATCGTCTGCAAAGCTATGTCGCGTGCTGCGGTATGCGGAGACACTAAAAGCACCATAGTAGAACACAGATGAAGCTTCTAAGGTGATGTAATAGCCAGTAAGAAGTAGTACAATTCAAGTTTTAGTTATCGATTGTTGACTCTGTACCCTTCTTTGGTGCCTTGGACATGAGCTAGGAACTTAAGACTTTGCATGAAAGCAGGACTAGCAGCCGCGCTGCACGGGAGTATTTGAAAAGTAAGACGTAGTACAATTCAAGTTTTATTTATCGATTATTGACTTTTTACCCTTCTTTGGTGCCTTGGACATGAGCTAGGAACTTAAGATTTTGCATGAAATGAGGACTAGTAGCCCTGTTGCACGGGAGAACGTGAAAAGTGTTCATATGTAGTAAAAACCTGAGAAATCCGTCCGATTTCATCATTTGTTATCGAATCGACTTAAAGCCAGATCGTCACACTGACCGCACTTCTGTCTGAAACGGTTACATTTATCGTCTGCAAAGCTATGTCGCGTGCTGCGGTATGCGGAGACACTAAAAGCACCATAGTAGAACACAGATGAAGCTTCTAAGTTGATGTATTAGCCAGTAAGAAGTAGTACAATTCAAGTTTTAGGTATCGATTATTGACTTTTTACCCTTCTTTGGTACCTTGGACATGAGATAGGAACTTAACATTTTGCATGTAAGGAGGACTAGCAGCCGCGTTGCACGGGAGAATGTGGAAAGTGTTCATATGTAGTAAAACCCGCGAAATCCGTCCGTTTTCATAATTTGTTATCGAATCGACTTAAAGCCACATCGTCACACTGGCCGCACTTCTGTCTGAAAAAGTTACATTTATTGTCTGCAAAGCCATGTCGCGTGCTGCGGAATGCGGTAACACTAAAAGCACCATAGTAGAACACAGATGAAGCTTCTAAGTTGATGTAATAGCCAGTAAGAAGTAGTACAATTCAAGTTTTAGGCATGGATTATTGACCTTTAAGCTGGCTTTGGTGCGTTGGACATGAGCTATTACTTTAAGATTCAGCATGAAAGGAGGACTAGCAGCCAAGTTGCACGGGAGAACGTGAAAAGTGTTCATATGTAGTAAAAACCTGAGAAATCCGTCCCTTTTTGTCATTTGTTATGGAATCGACTTAAAGACAGATCGTCACATTGGCCGCTCTTCCCTCTGAAACGGTTACATTTATCGTGTGCAATGCTATGTCACGTGCTGCTATATGCGGAGACACTAATAGCACCATAGTAGAACACAGATAAAGCTTCTATGTTGATGTAATACCTAGTAAAAAGTAGTACAATTCAAGTTTTAGGTATCGATTATTGACTTTTAAGCTGGCTTTGGTGGCTTGGACATGAGCTAGGAACTTAAGATTTTGCATCAAATGAGGACTAGTAGCCCTGTTGCACGTGAGAATGTGAAAAGTGTCCATATGTAGTAAAAAACTGAAAGTCCGTCCGTTTTTGTCATTTGTTATCGAATCGACTTAAAGCCAGATCGTCACATTGGCCGCTCTTCTCTCTGAAACGGGTGTACTTATCATCGGCAAAGCTATGTCGCGTGCTGCGGTATGCGGAAACACTAAAAGCAACATAGTAGAACACAGATGAAGCTTCTAAGTTGATGTAATAGCCAGTAAGATGTAGTACAATTCAAGTTTTAGGCATGTATTATTAATTACCTTTAAGCTGGCTTTGGTGCCTTGGACATGAGCTAGGACCTTAAGATTCTGCATGAAAGGAGGACTAGCAGCCGAGTTGCACGGGAGAACGTGAAAAGTGTTCATATGTAGTAAAAACGTGAGAAATCCGTCCGTTTTCATCATTTGTTTAAAGCCAAATCATCACATTGGCCACTCTTCTCTCTACAACGGTTGTAATTATCGTCTGCAAAGCTATGTCGCGTACTGCGGTATGCGGAGACACTAAAAGCACCATAGTAGAACACGAATGAAGCTTCTCAGTTAATGTAATAGCCAGTAAGAAGTAGTACAATTCAAGTTTTATTTATCGATTATTGACTGTTTACCCTTCTTTGGTGCCTTGGACATGAGATAGGAACTTAACATTTTGCATGTAAGGAGGACTAGCAGCCGCGTTGCACGGGAGAACGTGGAAAGTGTTCATTTGTAGTAAAACCTGAGAAATCCGTCCGTTTTCGTCATTTGTTATCGAATCGACTTAACGCCACATCGTCACACTGGCCGCACTTCTGTCTGAAAAAGTTACATTTATTGTCTGTAAAGCCATGTCGCGTGCTGCGGAATGCGGAAACACTAAAAGCACCATAGTAGAACTCAGATGAAGCTTCTGAGTTGATGTAATAGCCAGTAAGAAGTAGTACAATTCAAGTTTTAGGCATGGATTATTGACCTTTAAGCGTGCTTTGGTGCGTTGGACATGAGCTATTACCTTAAGATTCTGCATGAAAGGAGGACTAGCAGCCGAGTTGCACGGGAGAACGTGAAAACTGTTCATATGTAGAAAAAACCTGAGAAATCCGTCCGTTTTCGTCATTTGTTATCAATTCGACTTAAAGCCAGATCGTCACATTGGCCGCTCTTCTCTCTACAACGGTTGTAATTATCGTCTGCAAAGCTATGTCGCGTGCTGCTGTATGCGGAGACATTAAAAGCACCATAGCAGAAGACGGATGAAGCTTCTATGTTGATGTAATAGCCAGTATGAAGTAGTACAATTCAAGTTTTATTTATCGATTATTGACTGTTTACCCGTCTTTGGTGCCTTGGACATGAGCTACGAACTTAAGATTTTGCATGAAATGAGGACTTGTAGCCCTGTAGCACGGGAGAATGTTAAAAGTGTTCATATGTAGTAAAAACGTGAGAAATCCGTCCGTTTTCATCATTTGTTATCGAATCGACTTAAAGCCAAATCATCACATTGGCCACTCGTCTCTCTACAACGGTTGTAATTATCGTCTGCAAAGCTATGTCGCGTGCTGCGGTATGCGGAGACACTAAAAGCACCATAGTAGAATACGGATGAAGCTTCTAAGTTGATTTAATAGCCAGTAAGAAGTAGTACAATTCAAGTTTTATTTATCGATTATTGACTGTTTACCCTTATTTGGTGCCCTGGACATGAGCTAGGACCTTAATATTTTGCATGAAATGAGGACTAGTAGCCCTGTAGCACGGGAGAATGTGAAAAGTGTTCATATGTAGTGAAAACCTGAGAAATCCGTCCGTTTTCGTCATTTGTTATCAATTCGACTTAAAGCCAGATCGTCACATTGGCCGCTCTTCTCTCTGAAACGGTTGTACTTATCGTCTGCAAAGCTATGTCGCGTGCTGCGGTATGTGGAGACACTAAAAGCACCATAGTAGAACACAGATGAAGCTTCTAAGTTGATGTAATAGCCAGTAAGAAGAAGTAAAATTCAAGTTTTAGGTATCGGCTATTAAATTTTTACCCTTCTTTGGTGCCTTGGACATGAGCTAGAAACTTAAGGTTCTGCATGAAAGGAGGACTAGCAGCCGAGTTGCACGGTAAAACGTGAAAAGTGTTCAAAAGTAGTAAAAACCTGAGAAATCGGTCCCTTTTTGTCATTTGTTATCGAATCGACTTAAAGCCAGATCGTCACATCGGCCGCTCGACTGTCTGAAACAGTTACATTTATCGTCTGCAAAGCTCTGTCGCGTGCTGCGGTATGCGGAAACACTAAAAGCACCATAGTAGAACACAGATGAAGCTTCTAAGGTGATGTAATAGCCAGTAAGAAGTAGTACAATTCAAGTTTTAGTTATCGATTGTTGACTGTGTACCCTTCTTTGGTGCCTTGGACATGAGCTAGGAACTTAAGACTTTGCATGAAAGCAGGACTAGCAGCCGCGCTGCACGGGAGAATGTGAAAAGTAAGACGTAGTACAATTCAAGTTTTATTTATCGATTATTGACTTTTTACCCTTCTTTGGTGCCTTGGACATGAGCTAGGAACTTAAGATTTTGCATGAAATGAGGACTAGTAGCCCTGTTGCACGGGAGAATGTGAAAAGTGTTCATATGTAGTAATAACCTGAGAAATCCGTCCGTTTTCGTCATTTGTTATCGAATCTACTTAAAGCCAGATCGTCAAATTGGCCGCTCTTCTCTCTGAAACGGTTGTACTTATCGTCTGCAATGCTATGTCGCGTGCTGCGGTATGCGGAGACACTAAAAGCACCATAGTAGAACACAGATGAAGTTTCTAAGTTGATGTAATAGTCAGTAAGAAGTAGTAGAATTCAAGTTTTAGGCATGGATTATTGAACTTTAAGCTGGCTTTGGTGCCTTTGATATGAGCTAGGACCTTAAGATTCTGCATGAAAGGAGGACTAGCAGCCGAGTTGCACGGGAGAACGTGAAAAGTGTTCATATGTAGTAAAAACCTGAGAAATCCGTCCGATTTCATCATTTGTTATCGAATCGACTTAAAGCCAGATCGTCACACGGACCGCACTTCTGTCTGAAACGGTTACATTTATCGTCTGCAAAGCTATGTCGCGTGCTGCGGTATGCGGAGACACTAAAAGCACCATAGTAGAACACAGATGAAGCTTCTAAGTTGATGTAATAGCCAGTAAGAAGTAATACAATTCAAAATTTAGGTATCGATTATAGACTTTGTAGCCTCCTTTGGTGCCTTGGACATGAGCTAGGAGCTTAAGATTTTGCATGAAAGGAAGTCTAGCAGCCGCGTTGCACGGGAGAATGTGAAAAGTGTTCATATGTAGTAAAAACCTGAGAAATACGTCCGTTTTCTTCATTTGTTATCGAATCGTCACATTGGCCGCACTTCTGTCTGAAACAGTTACAGTTATTGTCTGCCAAGCTATGTCGCGTGCTGCGGTATGCGGAGACACTAAAAGCACCATAGTAGAACACAGATGACGCTTCTAAGTTGATGTAATAGCCAGTAAGAAGTAGTATAATTCAAGTTTTAGTTATCGATTGTTGACTTTGTACCCCTCTTTGGTGCCTTGGACATGAGTTAGAAACTTCAGATTATACATGAAAGCAGGACTAGAGGCCGTGCTGCGCGGGAGAATGTGGAAAGTGTTCATATGTAGTAAAAACCAGAGAAATCTGTCCGTTTTCGTTATTTGTTATCGAATCGACTTAGAGCCAGTTCGTCACATTGGCCGCTCTTCTCTCTACAACGGTTGTACTTATCGTCTGCAAAGCTATGTCGCTTGCTGCGGTATGCGGAGACACTAAAAGCACCATAGTAGAACACAGATGAAGCTTCTAAGTTGATGTAATAACCAGTAAGATGTAGTACAGTTCAAGTTTTAGGTATCGATTATTGACTTTTTAGCTGGCTTTAGTGCCTTGGACATGAGCTAGGACCTTAAGATTCTGCATGAAAGGAGGACTAGCAGCCGAGTTGCACGGGAGAATGTGAAAAGTGTTCATATGTAGAAAAAACCTGAGAAATCCGTCCGTTTTCGTCATTTGTTATCGAATCGACTTCAAGCCAGATAGTCACAATGGCCGCTCTTCTCACTGAAACGGTTGTACTAATCGTCTGCAAAGCTATGTCGCGTGCTGCGGTATGCGGAGACACTAAAAGCACCATCGTAGAACACAGATGAAGCTTCTAAGTTGATGTAATAGCCAGTAAGAAGTAGTACAATTCAAGTTTTAGGCATGGATTTTTGACTTTTAAGCTGTCTTTGTTGCGTTGGAATGAGCTAAGACCTTAAGATTCTACATGAAAGGAGGACTAGCAGGCGAGCTGCACGGGAGAAAGTGAAATGTGTTCATATGTAGAAAAAACCTGAGAAATCCGTCCGTTTTCGGTATTTGATATCAAATCGACTAAACGTCAGATCGTCACATTTGCCGTTCTTCCCTCTGAAACGGTTACATTTATCGTGTGCAATGCTGTGTCGCTTCTGCTATATGCGGAGACACTAAAAGCACCATAGTAGAACACAGATGAAGCTTCTAAGTTGATGTAATAGCTAGTAAGAAGAAGTACAATTCAAGTTTTAGGTATCGGATATTGACTTTTTACCCTTCTTTGGTGCCTTGGACATGAGCTAGGAACTTAAGATTTAGCATGTAAGGAGGACTAGCAGCCGCGTTGCACGGGAGAATGAGGAAAGTGTTCATATGTAGTAAAACCTGAGAAAACCGTCCGTTTTCGTCATTTGTTATCGAATCGACTTAAAGCCAGATCGTCACATTGGCCGCACTTCTATCTGAAACAGTTACATTTATCGCCTGCAAAGCTATGTCGCGTGCTGCGGTATGCGGAGACACTAAAAGCACCATAGTAGAACACAGATGAAGCTTCTAAGTTGATGTAATAGCCAGTAAGAAGTAGTACAATACAAGTTTTAGTTATCGGTTGTTGACTTTGTACCCTTCTTTGGTGCCTTGGACATGAGCTAGAAACTTAAGACTTTGCATGAAAGGAGGACTAGCAGCCGCGTTGCACGGGAGAATGTGGAAAAGGTTCATATGTAGTAAAAACCTTTTGAAATCCGTCCGTTTTCGTCATTAGTTATCGAATAGACTTAAAAACCAGATCGTCACATTGGCCGCTCTTCTCTCTGAAATGGTTGTATTTTTCGTCTGCAAAGCTATGTCGCGTGCTGCGGTATGCAGAGACACTAAAAGCACCATAGTAGAACACAGATGAAGCTTCTATGTTGATGTAATAGCCAGTAAGAAGTAGTAAAATTCAAGTTTTAGGTATCGATTATTGACTTTTTACCCTTCTTTGGTGCCTTGGACATGAGCTAGGAACTTAAGATTTTGCATCAAATTAGGACTAGTAGCCGCGTTGCACGGGAGAATGTGAAAAGTTTTCATAAGTAGTAAAAACCTGAGAAATCTGTCCGTTTCGTCATTTGTTTTCGCATCGACTTAAAGCCAGTTCGCCACATTGGCCGCACTTCTGTCTGAAACTGTTACATTTATCGTCTGCAAAGCTATGTCGCGTGCTGCGGTATGCGGGGACACTAAAAGCACCATAGTAGAACACAGATGAAGCTTCTAAGTTGATGTAATAGCCAGTAAGAAGTAGTATAATTCAAGTTTTAATTATCGATTATTGACTTTTTACCCGTCTTTGGTGCCTTGGACATGAGCTAGGAACTTAAGATTTTGCATGAAAGGAGGACTAGCAGCCGCGATGCGCGGCAGAATGTGAAAAGTGTTCATATGTAGTAAAAACCTGAGAAATCCGTCCGTTTGCGTCATTTGTTATCGAATCGACTTAAAGCCAGATCGTCACATTGCCGCTCTTCTGTCTGTAACGGTTACATTTATCATCTGCAAGGCTATGTCGCGTGCTGCGGTATGTGTAGACACTAAAAGCACCATAGCAGAACACAGATGAAGCTTCTAAGTTGATGTAATAGCCAGTAAGAAGTAGTACAATTCAAGTTATATTTATCGATTATTGAATTTTTAGCTGGCTCTGGTGCCTTGGACAAGAGCTAGGACCTTAACATTTTTTATGAAAGGAGGACTAGCAGCCGAGTTTCACGGGAGAATGTGAAAAGTGTTCATATGTAGTAAAAACCTGAGAAATCCGTCCGTTTTCGTCATTCGTTATCGAATCGACTTAAAGCCAGATCGTCACATTGGCCGCTCTTTTGTCTGAAACGATTACATTTATCGTCTGCAAAGCTATGTCGCGTGCTGCGGTATGTGAAGACACTAAAAGCAAGATAGTAGGAGACAGATGAAGCATCTAAGTTGATGTAAAAGCCAGTAAGAAATAGTACAATTCAAGTTTTAGGTATCGATTTTTGAATTTTTACCCTTCTTTGGTGCCTTGGACATGAGCTAGGAACTTAAGATTTTGCAAGAAAGGAGGACTAGCGTCGGCGTTGCACGGGAGAATCTGAAAGGTGTTCATATGTAGTAAAAACCTGAGAAATCCGTCCGTATTCGTCATTTGTTATCGAATCGACTTAAAGCCAGATCGTCACATTGGCCGCTTCTCCTGAAACGGGTGTACTTATCGTCTGCAAAGCTATGTCGAGTGCTTCGGTATGCGGAGACACTAAAAGCACCATAGTAGAACACAGATGAAGCTTCTAAGTTGATGTAATAGCCAGTAAGAAGTAGTACAATTCAAGTTTTAGGTATCGATTATTGACTTTTTAGCTGGCTTTGGTGCCTTGGACATGAGCTAGGACCTTAAGATTCTGCATGAAACGAGGACTAGCAGCCGAGTTGCGCGGGAGAATGTGAAAAGTGTTCATATGTAGTAAAAACCTATGAAATCCGTCCGTTTTCGTCATTTGTTATCGAATCGACTTAAGGCCAGATCGTCACATTGGCCGCTCTTCTGTCTGTAACGGTTACATTTATCGGCTACAAAGCTATGTCGCGTGCTGCGGTATGTGTAGACACTAAAAGCACCATAGTAGAACACAGATGAAGCTTCTAAGTTGATGTAATAGCCAGTAAGAAGTAGTACAATTCAAGTTTTAGTTATCGATTATTGACTTTTTAGGTGGCTCTGGTGCCTTGGACATGAGCTAGGACCTTAAGATTCTGCATGAAACGAGGAAAAGCAGCCGCGATGCACGGGAGAATGTGAAAAGTGTTCATATGTAGTAAAACCTGAGAAATCCGTCCGTATTCGTCATTTGTTATCGAATCGACTTAAGGCCAGATCGTCACATTGGCCGCTCTTCTGTCTGTAACGGTTACATTTATCGGCTACAAAGCTATGTCGCGTGCTGCGGTATGTGTAGACACTAAAAGCACCATAGTAGAACACAGATGAAGCTTCTAAGTTGATGTAATAGCCAGTAAGAAGTAGTACAATTCAAGTTTTAGTTATCGATTATTGACTTTTTAGGTGGCTCTGGTGCCTTGGACATGAGCTAGGACCTTAAGATTCTGCATGAAACGAGGACAAGCAGCCGCGATGCACGGGAGAATGTGAAAAGTGTTCATATGTAGTAAAACCTGAGAAATCCGTCCGTATTCGTCATTTGTTATCCAATCGACTTAAAGCCAGATCGTCACATTGGCCGCTCGTCTCTTTGAAACGGTTACATTTATCGTCTGCAAAGCTACGTCCCGTGCTGCGGTATGTGAAGACACTAAAAGCAAGATAGTAGGACACAGATAAAGCATCTAAGTTGATGTAAAAGCCAGTAAGAAGTAGTACAATTCAAGTTTTAATTATCGATTATTGACTTTTTACCCTTCTTTGGTGCCTTTGACATGAGCTAGGAACTTAAGATTTTGCATGAAAGGAGGAGTAGCAGCCGCGATGCGCGGCAGAATTTGAAAAGTGTTCATATGTAGTAAAAACCTGAGAAATCCGTCCGTTTTCGTCATTTGTTATCGAATCGACTTAAAGCCAGATCGTCACATTGGCCACTTTTCTCCCTGAAACGGTTACATTTATCGACTGCAAAGCTATGTCGCGTGCTGTGGTATGTGGAGACACTAAAAGCTCCATAGTAGAACACAGATGAAGCTTCTAAGCTGATGTAAAAGCCAGTAAGAAGTAGTATAATTCAAATTTTAATTATCGATTATTGACTTTTTACCCTTCTTTGGTGCCTTGGACATGAGCTAGGACCTTAAGATTCTGCATGAAAGGAGGACCAGCAGCCGAGTTGCACGGGAGAATGTGAAAAGTGTTCATATGTAGTAAAAACCTGAGAAAACCGAACGTTTTCGTCATTTGTTATCGAATCGACTTATAGCCAGTTCGTCACATTGTCCGCTCTTCTGTCTGAAACGGTTAAATTTATCGTCTGCAAAGCTATGTCGCGTGCTGCGGTATGTGGAGACACTAAAAGCACCATAGTAGAACACGGATGAAGCTTCTAAGTTGATGTAATAGCCGGTAAGAAGTAGTACAATTCAAGTTTTAGGTATCGATTATTGACAATTTAGCTGGCTTTGGTGCCTTGGACATGAGCTAGGACCTTAAGATTCTGCATGAAACGAGGACTAGCAGCCATGTTGCACGGGAGAATGTGAAAAGTGTTCATATGTAGTAAAACCTGAGAAATCCGTCCGTATTCGTCATTTGTTATCGAATCGACTTAAAGCTAGATCGTCACATTGGCCGCTCTTCTCTCTGAAACGGGTGTACTTATCGTCTGCAAAGCTATGTCGCTTGCTGCGGTATGTGGAGACACAAAAAGCACCATAGTAGAACACAGATGAAGCTTCTAAGTTGATGTAAAAGGCAGTAGGAAGTAGTACAATTCAAGTTTTAATTATCGATTATTGACTTTTTACCCTTCTTTGGTGCCTTGGACATGAGCTAGCAACTTAAGATTTTGCATGAAAGGAGGACTAGCAGCCGCGATGCGCGGCAGAATGTGAAAAGTGTTCATATGTAGTAAAAACCTGAGAAATCCGTCCGTTTGCGACATTTGTTATCGAATCGACTTAAAGCCAGATCGACACATTGGTCGCTCTTCTGTCTGTAACGGTTACATTTATCATCTGCAAGGCTATGTCGCATGCTGCGGTATGTGTAGACACTAAAAGCACCATAGCAGAACACAGATGAAGCTTCTAAGTTGATGTAATAGCCAGTAAGAAGTAGTACAATTCAAGTTATATTTATCGATTATTGCCTTTTTAGCTGGCTCTGGTGCCTTGGACAAGAGCTAGGACCTTAACATTTTTTATGAAAGGAGGACTAGCAGCCGAGTTGCATGGGAGAATGTGAAAAGTGTTCATATGTAGTAAAAACCTGAGAAATCCGTCCGTTTTCGTCATTCGTTATCGAATCGACTTAAAGCCAGATCGTCACATTGGCCGCTCATTTGTCTGAAACGGTTACATTTATCGTCTGCAAAGCTATGTCGCGTGCTGCGGTATGTGAAGACACTATAAGTAAGATACTAGGACACAGATGAAGCATCTAAGTTGATGTAAAAGCCAGTAAGAAGTAGTACAATTCAAGTTTTAGGTATCGATTTTTGACTTTTTACCCTTCTTTGGTGCCTTGGACATGAGCTTGGAACTTAAGATTTTGTATGAAAGGAGGACTAGCAGCCGCGATGCGCGGGAGAATGTGAAAAGTGTTCATATGTAGTAAAATCCTGAGAAATCCGTCCGTTTTCGTCATTTATTATCGAATCGACTGAAAGCCATATCGTCAAATTGGTCGCAGTTCTGTCTGAAACGGTTACATTTATCGTATGCAACGCTATGTCGCGTGTTGCGGTATGCAGAGACACTAAAAGCACCATAGTAGAACTCAGATGAATCTTCTAAGTTGATGTAATAGCCAGTATGAAGTAGTTCAATTCAAGTTTTTGTTATCGATTATTGACTTTGTACACTTCTTTGGTGCCTTGGACATGAGCTAGGAACTTAATATTTTTCATGAAAGGAGGACTAGCAGCCGAGTTGCACGGGAGAATGTGAAAAGTGTTCATATGTAGTAAAAACCTGAGAAATCCGAAAGTTTTCGTCATTTGTTATCGAATCGACTTAAAGCCAGTTCGTCACATTGTCCGCTCTTCTGTCTGAAACGCTTACATTTATCGTCTGCAAAGCTATGTCGCGTGCTGCGGTATGTGGAGACACTAAAAGCACCATAGTAGAACACAGATGAAGCTTCTAAGTTGATGTAATAGCCAGTAAGAAGTAGTACAATTCAAGTTTTAGGTATCGATTATTGACTTTTTACCCTTCTTTTTTGCCTTGGACATGAGCTAGGAACTTAAGATTTTGCATGAAAGGAGGACTAGCAGCCGCGATGCGCTGCAGAATGTGAAAAGTGTTCATATGTAGTAAAAACCTGAGGAATCCGTCCGTATTCGTCATTTGTTATCGAATCGACTTAAAGCCAGATCGTCACATTGGCCGCTCTTCTCTCTGAAACGGTTACATTTATCGTCCTCAAAGCTATGTCGCGTGCTGCGGTATGTGTAGACACTAAAAGCACCATAGAAGAACACAGATGAAGCTTCTAAGTTGACGTAATAGCCAGTAAGAAGTAGTACAATTCAAGTTATAGTTATCGTTTATTGACTTTTTAGCTGGCTCTGGTGCCTTGGACAAGAGCTAGGACCTTAACATTTTGCATGAAAGGAGGACTAGCAGCCGAGTTGCACGGGAGAATGTGAAAAGTGTTCATATGTAGTAAAAACCTGAGAAATCCGTCCGTTTTCGTCATTTGTTATCGAATCGACTTAAAGCCAGATCGTCACATTGGCCGCTCTTTTGTCTGAAACGGTTACATTTATCGTCTGCAAAGCTATGTCGCGTGCTGCGGTATGTGTAGACACTAAAAGCACCATAGTAGAACACAGATGAAGCTTCTAAGTTGATGTAATAGCCAGTAAGAAGTAGTACAATTCAAGTTTTAGCTATCGATTATTGACTTTTTAGGTGGCTCTGGTGCCTTCGACATGAGCTATGACCTTAAGATCCTGCATGAAACGAGGACAAGCAGCCGCGTTGCACGGGAGAATGTGAAAAGTGTTCATATGTAGTAAAACCTGAGAAATCCGTCCGTATTCGTCATTTGTTATCGAATCGACTTAAAGCCAGATCGTCACATTGGCCGCTCTTCTCTCCGAAACGGTTACATTTATCGTCTGCAAAGCTATGTCGCGTGCTGCGGTATGTGGAGACACTAAAAGCACCATAGTAGAACACAGTTGAAGCTTCTAAGTTGATGTAATAGCCGGTAAGAAGTAGTACAATTCAAGTTTTAGGTTTCGATTATTGACAATTTAGCTGGCTTTGGTGCCTTGGACATGAGCTAGGACCTTAAGATTCTGCATGAAACGAGGACTAGCAGCCATGTTGCACGGGAGAATGTGAAAAGTGTTCATATGTAGTAAAACCTGAGAAATCCGTCCGTATTCGTCATTTGTTATAAAATCGACTTAAAGCCAGATCGTCACATTGGCCGCTCTTCTCTCTGAAACGGGTGTACGTATCGTCTGCAAAGCTATGTCGCGTGCTGCGGTATGTGGAGACACAAAAAGCACCATAGTAGAACACAGATGAAGCTTCTAAGTTGATGTAAAAGCCAGTAGGAAGTAGTACAATTCAAGTTTTATTTATCGGTTATTGACTTTTTACCCTTCTTTGGTGCCTTGGACATGAGCTAGGACCTTAAGATTCTGCATGAAACGAGGACTAGCAGCCGAGTTGCGCGGGAGAATGTGAAAAGTGTTCATATGTAGTAAAAACCTATGAAATCCGTCCGTTTTCGTCATTTGTTATCGAATCGACTTAAGGCCAGATCGTCACATTGGCCGCTCTTCTGTCTGTAACGGTTACATTTATCGGCTACAAAGCTATGTCGCGTGCTGCGGTATGTGTAGACACTAAAAGCACCATAGTAGAACACAGATGAAGCTTCTAAGTTGATGTAATAGCCAGTAAGAAGTAGTACAATTCAAGTTTTAGTTATCGATTATTGACTTTTTAGGTGGCTCTGGTGCCTTGGACATGAGCTAGGACCTTAAGATTCTGCATGAAACGAGGAAAAGCAGCCGCGATGCACGGGAGAATGTGAAAAGTGTTCATATGTAGTAAAACCTGAGAAATCCGTCCGTATTCGTCATTTGTTATCGAATCGACTTAAGGCCAGATCGTCACATTGGCCGCTCTTCTGTCTGTAACGGTTACATTTATCGGCTACAAAGCTATGTCGCGTGCTGCGGTATGTGTAGACACTAAAAGCACCATAGTAGAACACAGATGAAGCTTCTAAGTTGATGTAATAGCCAGTAAGAAGTAGTACAATTCAAGTTTTAGTTATCGATTATTGACTTTTTATGTGGCTCTGGTGCCTTGGACATGAGCTAGGACCTTAAGATTCTGCATGAAACGAGGACAAGCAGCCGCGATGCACGGGAGAATGTGAAAAGTGTTCATATGTAGTAAAACCTGAGAAATCCGTCCGTATTCGTCATTTGTTATCCAATCGACTTAAAGCCAGATCGTCACATTGGCCGCTCGTCTCTTTGAAACGGTTACATTTATCGTCTGCAAAGCTACGTCCCGTGCTGCGGTATGTGAAGACACTAAAAGCAAGATAGTAGGACACAGATAAAGCATCTAAGTTGATGTAAAAGCCAGTAAGAAGTAGTACAATTCAAGTTTTAATTATCGATTATTGACTTTTTACCCTTCTTTGGTGCCTTTGACATGAGCTAGGAACTTAAGATTTTGCATGAAAGGAGGAGTAGCAGCCGCGATGCGCGGCAGAATTTGAAAAGTGTTCATATGTAGTAAAAACCTGAGAAATCCGTCCGTTTTCGTCATTTGTTATCGAATCGACTTAAAGCCAGATCGTCACATTGGCCACTTTTCTCCCTGAAACGGTTACATTTATCGACTGCAAAGCTATGTCGCGTGCTGTGGTATGTGGAGACACTAAAAGCTCCATAGTAGAACACAGATGAAGCTTCTAAGCTGATGTAAAAGCCAGTAAGAAGTAGTATAATTCAAATTTTAATTATCGATTATTGACTTTTTACCCTTCTTTGGTGCCTTGGACATGAGCTAGGACCTTAAGATTCTGCATGAAAGGAGGACCAGCAGCCGAGTTGCACGGGAGAATGTGAAAAGTGTTCATATGTAGTAAAAACCTGAGAAAACCGAACGTTTTCGTCATTTGTTATCGAATCGACTTATAGCCAGTTCGTCACATTGTCCGCTCTTCTGTCTGAAACGGTTAAATTTATCGTCTGCAAAGCTATGTCGCGTGCTGCGGTATGTGGAGACACTAAAAGCACCATAGTAGAACACGGATGAAGCTTCTAAGTTGATGTAATAGCCGGTAAGAAGTAGTACAATTCAAGTTTTAGGTATCGATTATTGACAATTTAGCTGGCTTTGGTGCCTTGGACATGAGCTAGGACCTTAAGATTCTGCATGAAACGAGGACTAGCAGCCATGTTGCACGGGAGAATGTGAAAAGTGTTCATATGTAGTAAAACCTGAGAAATCCGTCCGTATTCGTCATTTGTTATCGAATCGACTTAAAGCTAGATCGTCACATTGGCCGCTCTTCTCTCTGAAACGGGTGTACTTATCGTCTGCAAAGCTATGTCGCTTGCTGCGGTATGTGGAGACACAAAAAGCACCATAGTAGAACACAGATGAAGCTTCTAAGTTGATGTAAAAGGCAGTAGGAAGTAGTACAATTCAAGTTTTAATTATCGATTATTGACTTTTTACCCTTCTTTGGTGCCTTGGACATGAGCTAGCAACTTAAGATTTTGCATGAAAGGAGGACTAGCAGCCGCGATGCGCGGCAGAATGTGAAAAGTGTTCATATGTAGTAAAAACCTGAGAAATCCGTCCGTTTGCGACATTTGTTATCGAATCGACTTAAAGCCAGATCGACACATTGGTCGCTCTTCTGTCTGTAACGGTTACATTTATCATCTGCAAGGCTATGTCGCATGCTGCGGTATGTGTAGACACTAAAAGCACCATAGCAGAACACAGATGAAGCTTCTAAGTTGATGTAATAGCCAGTAAGAAGTAGTACAATTCAAGTTATATTTATCGATTATTGCCTTTTTAGCTGGCTCTGGTGCCTTGGACAAGAGCTAGGACCTTAACATTTTTTATGAAAGGAGGACTAGCAGCCGAGTTGCATGGGAGAATGTGAAAAGTGTTCATATGTAGTAAAAACCTGAGAAATCCGTCCGTTTTCGTCATTCGTTATCGAATCGACTTAAAGCCAGATCGTCACATTGGCCGCTCATTTGTCTGAAACGGTTACATTTATCGTCTGCAAAGCTATGTCGCGTGCTGCGGTATGTGAAGACACTATAAGTAAGATACTAGGACACAGATGAAGCATCTAAGTTGATGTAAAAGCCAGTAAGAAGTAGTACAATTCAAGTTTTAGGTATCGATTTTTGACTTTTTACCCTTCTTTGGTGCCTTGGACATGAGCTTGGAACTTAAGATTTTGTATGAAAGGAGGACTAGCAGCCGCGATGCGCGGGAGAATGTGAAAAGTGTTCATATGTAGTAAAATCCTGAGAAATCCGTCCGTTTTCGTCATTTATTATCGAATCGACTGAAAGCCATATCGTCAAATTGGTCGCAGTTCTGTCTGAAACGGTTACATTTATCGTATGCAACGCTATGTCGCGTGTTGCGGTATGCAGAGACACTAAAAGCACCATAGTAGAACTCAGATGAATCTTCTAAGTTGATGTAATAGCCAGTATGAAGTAGTTCAATTCAAGTTTTTGTTATCGATTATTGACTTTGTACACTTCTTTGGTGCCTTGGACATGAGCTAGGAACTTAATATTTTTCATGAAAGGAGGACTAGCAGCCGAGTTGCACGGGAGAATGTGAAAAGTGTTCATATGTAGTAAAAACCTGAGAAATCCGAAAGTTTTCGTCATTTGTTATCGAATCGACTTAAAGCCAGTTCGTCACATTGTCCGCTCTTCTGTCTGAAACGCTTACATTTATCGTCTGCAAAGCTATGTCGCGTGCTGCGGTATGTGGAGACACTAAAAGCACCATAGTAGAACACAGATGAAGCTTCTAAGTTGATGTAATAGCCAGTAAGAAGTAGTACAATTCAAGTTTTAGGTATCGATTATTGACTTTTTACCCTTCTTTTTTGCCTTGGACATGAGCTAGGAACTTAAGATTTTGCATGAAAGGAGGACTAGCAGCCGCGATGCGCTGCAGAATGTGAAAAGTGTTCATATGTAGTAAAAACCTGAGGAATCCGTCCGTATTCGTCATTTGTTATCGAATCGACTTAAAGCCAGATCGTCACATTGGCCGCTCTTCTCTCTGAAACGGTTACATTTATCGTCCTCAAAGCTATGTCGCGTGCTGCGGTATGTGTAGACACTAAAAGCACCATAGAAGAACACAGATGAAGCTTCTAAGTTGACGTAATAGCCAGTAAGAAGTAGTACAATTCAAGTTATAGTTATCGTTTATTGACTTTTTAGCTGGCTCTGGTGCCTTGGACAAGAGCTAGGACCTTAACATTTTGCATGAAAGGAGGACTAGCAGCCGAGTTGCACGGGAGAATGTGAAAAGTGTTCATATGTAGTAAAAACCTGAGAAATCCGTCCGTTTTCGTCATTTGTTATCGAATCGACTTAAAGCCAGATCGTCACATTGGCCGCTCTTTTGTCTGAAACGGTTACATTTATCGTCTGCAAAGCTATGTCGCGTGCTGCGGTATGTGTAGACACTAAAAGCACCATAGTAGAACACAGATGAAGCTTCTAAGTTGATGTAATAGCCAGTAAGAAGTAGTACAATTCAAGTTTTAGCTATCGATTATTGACTTTTTAGGTGGCTCTGGTGCCTTCGACATGAGCTATGACCTTAAGATCCTGCATGAAACGAGGACAAGCAGCCGCGTTGCACGGGAGAATGTGAAAAGTGTTCATATGTAGTAAAACCTGAGAAATCCGTCCGTATTCGTCATTTGTTATCGAATCGACTTAAAGCCAGATCGTCACATTGGCCGCTCTTCTCTCCGAAACGGTTACATTTATCGTCTGCAAAGCTATGTCGCGTGCTGCGGTATGTGGAGACACTAAAAGCACCATAGTAGAACACAGTTGAAGCTTCTAAGTTGATGTAATAGCCGGTAAGAAGTAGTACAATTCAAGTTTTAGGTTTCGATTATTGACAATTTAGCTGGCTTTGGTGCCTTGGACATGAGCTAGGACCTTAAGATTCTGCATGAAACGAGGACTAGCAGCCACACTAGATCGCGTGTTGTGAAAAGTGTTCATATGTAGTAAAACCTGAGAAATCCGTCCGTATTCGTCATTTGTTATAAAATCGACTTAAAGCCAGATCGTCACATTGGCCGCTCTTCTCTCTGAAACGGGTGTACGTATCGTCTGCAAAGCTATGTCGCGTGCTGCGGTATGTGGAGACACAAAAAGCACCATAGTAGAACACAGATGAAGCTTCTAAGTTGATGTAAAAGCCAGTAGGAAGTAGTACAATTCAAGTTTTATTTATCGGTTATTGACTTTTTACCCTTCTTTGGTGCCTTGGACATGAGCTAGGAACTTAAGATTTTGCATGAAACGAGGACTAGCAGCCGCGATGCGCGGGAGAATGTAAAAAGTGTTCATATGTAGTACAAACCTGAGACATCCGTCCGTATTCGTCATTTGTTATCGAATCGACTTAAAGCCAGATCGTCACATTGGCCGCTCTTCTCTCTTAAACGGTTACATTTATCGTCTGCAAAGCTATGTCGCGTACTGCGGTATGAAGAGACACTAAAAGCACCATAGTGGAACATAGAAGAAGCTTCTAAGTAGATGTAAAAGCCAGTAAGATGTAGTACAATTCAAGTTTTATCTATCGATTATTGACTTTTTAGCTGGATGTGGTGCCTTGGACATTAGCTAGGACCTTAACATTTTGCATGAAAGGAGGACTAGCAGCCGAGTTGCACGGGAGAATGTGAAAAGTGTTCATATGTAGTAAAAACCTGAGAAATCCGTCCGTTTTCGTCATTTGTTATCGAATCGACTTAAAGCCAGATCGTCACATTGGCCGCTCTTTTGTCTGAAACGGTAACATTTATCGTCTGCAAAGCTATGTCGCGTGCTGCGGTATGTGAAGACACTAAAAGCAAGATAGTAGGACACAGATGAAGCATCTAAGTTGATGTAAAAGCCAGTAAGAAGTAGTACAATTCAAGTTTTAGGTATCGATTTTTGACTTTTTACCCTTCTTTGGTGCCTTGGACATGAGCTTGGAACTTAAGATTTTGTATGAAAGGAGGACTAGCAGCCGCGATGCGCGGGAGAATGTGAAAAGTGTTCATATGTAGTAAAATCCTGAGAAATCCGTCCGTTTTCGTCATTTATTATCGAATCGACTGAAAGCCATATCGTCAAATTGGTCGCAGTTCTGTCTGAAACGGTTACATTTATCGTATGCAACGCTATGTCGCGTGTTGCGGTATGCAGAGACACTAAAAGCACCATAGTAGAACTCAGATGAATCTTCTAAGTTGATGTAATAGCCAGTATGAAGTAGTTCAATTCAAGTTTTTGTTATCGATTATTGACTTTGTACACTTCTTTGGTGCCTTGGACATGAGCTAGGAACTTAATATTTTTCATGAAAGGAGGACTAGCAGCCGAGTTGCACGGGAGAATGTGAAAAGTGTTCATATGTAGTAAAAACCTGAGAAATCCGAAAGTTTTCGTCATTTGTTATCGAATCGACTTAAAGCCAGTTCGTCACATTGTCCGCTCTTCTGTCTGAAACGCTTACATTTATCGTCTGCAAAGCTATGTCGCGTGCTGCGGTATGTGGAGACACTAAAAGCACCATAGTAGAACACAGATGAAGCTTCTAAGTTGTTGTAATAGCCAGTAAGAAGTAGTACAATTCAAGTTTTAGGTATCGATTATTGACTTTTTACCCTTCTTTTTTGCCTTGGACATGAGCTAGGAACTTAAGATTTTGCATGAAAGGAGGACTAGCAGCCGCGTTGCACGGGAGAATGTGAAAAGTGTTCATATGTATTAAAACCTGAGAAATCCGTCCGTATTCGTCATTTGTTATCGAATCGACTTAAAGCCAGATCGTCACATTGGCCGCTCTTCTCACTGAAACGGTTGTACTTATCGTCTGCAAAGCTATGTCGCGTGCTGCGGTATGCGGAGACACTAAAGGCACCATAGTAGAACACAGATGAAGCTTCTAAGTTGATGTAAAAGCCAGTAGGAAGTAGTACAATTCAGGTTTTAATTATCGATTATTGACTTTTTACCCTTCTTTGGTGCCTTGGACATGAGCTAGGAACTTAAGATTTTGCAAGAAAGGAGGACTAGCGTCGGCGTTGCACGGGAGAATCTGAAAGGTGTGCATATGTAGTAAAAACCTGAGAAATCCGTCCGTATTCGTCATTTGTTATCGAATCGACTTAAAGCCAGATCGTCACATTGGCCGCTTCTCTCTGAAACGGGTGTACTTATCGTCGGCAAAGCTATGTCGAGTGCTTCGGTATGCGGAGACACTAAAAGCACCATAGTAGAACACAGATGAAGCTTCTAAGTTGATGTAATAGCCAGTAAGAAGTAGTACAATTCAAGTTTTAGGTATCGATTATTGACTTTTTAGCTGGCTTTGGTGCCTTGGACATGAGCTAGGACCTTAAGATTCTGCATGAAACGAGGACTAGCAGCCGAGTTGCGCGGGAGAATGTGAAAAGTGTTCATATGTAGTAAAAACCTGAGAAATCCGTCCGTTTTCGTCATTTGTTATCGAATCGACTTAAGGCCAGATCGTCACATTGGCCGCTCTTCTGTCTGTAACGGTTACATTTATCGTCTGCAAAGCTACGTCCCGTGCTGCGGTATGTGAAGACACTAAAAGCAAGATAGTAGGACACAGATAAAGCATCTAAGTTGATGTAAAAGCCAGTAAGAAGTAGTACAATTCAAGTTTTAATTATCGATTATTGACTTTTTACCCTTCTTTGGTGCCTTTGACATGAGCTAGGAACTTAAGATTTTGCATGAAAGGAGGAGTAGCAGCCGCGATGCGCGGCAGAATTTGAAAAGTGTTCATATGTAGTAAAAACCTGAGAAATCCGTCCGTTTTGTCATTTGTTATCGAATCGACTTAAAGCCAGATCGTCACATTGGCCACTTTTCTCCCTGAAACGGTTACATTTATCGACTGCAAAGCTATGTCGCGTGCTGTGGTATGTGGAGACACTAAAAGCTCCATAGTAGAACACAGATGAAGCTTCTCAGCTGATGTAAAAGCCAGTAAGAAGTAGTACAATTCAAGTTTTAATTATCGATTATTGACTTTTTACCATTCTTTGGTGCCTTGGACATGAGCTAGGACCTTAAGATTCTGCATGAAAGGAGGACCAGCAGCCGAGTTGCACGGCAGAATGTGAAAAGTGTTCATATGTAGTAAAAACCTGAGAAAACCGAACGTTTTCGTCATTTGTTATCGAATCGACTTATAGCCAGTTCGTCACATTGTCCGCTCTTCTGTCTGAAACGGTTAAATTTATCGTCTGCAAAGCTATGTCGCGTGCTGCGGTATGTGGAGACACTAAAAGCACCATAGTAAAACACAGATGAAGCTTCTAAGTTGTTGTAATAGCCAGTAAGAAGTAGTACAATTCAAGTTTTAGGTATCGATTATTGACTTTTTATCCTTCTTTGGTGCCTTGGACATGAGCTAGGAACTTAAGAGTTTGCATGAAAGGAGGATTAGCAGCCGCGTTGCACGGGAGAATGTGAAAGGTGTTCATATGTAGTAAAAACCTGAGAAATCCGTCCGTATTCGTCATTTGTTATTGAATCGACTTAAAGCCAGATCGTCACATTGGCCGCTTCTGTCTGAAACGGGTGTACTTATCGTCTGCAAAGCTATGTCGAGTGCTGCGGTATGCGGAGACACTAAAAGCACCATAGTAGAACACAGATGAAGCTTCTTAGTTGATGTAACAGCCAGTAAGAAGTAGTACAATTCAAGTTTTAGGTATCGATTATTGACTTTTTAGCTGGCTTTGGTGCCTTGGACATGAGCTAGGACCTTAAGATTCTGCATGAAAGGAGGACTAGCAGCCGAGTTGCACGGGAGAATGTGAAAAGTGTTCATATGTAGTAAAAACCTGAGAAATCCGAACGTTTTCGTCATTTGTTATCCAATCGACTTAAAGCCAGTTCGTCACATTATCCGCTCTTCTGTCTGAAACGGTTACATTTATCGTCTGCAAAGCTATGTCGCGTGCTGCGGTATGTGGAGACACTAAAAGCACCATAGTAGAACACAGATGAAGCTTCTAAGTTGTTGTAATAGCCAGTAAGAAGTAGTACAATTCAAGTTTTATGTATCGATTATTGAATTTTTACCCTTCTTTGGTTCCTTGGACATGAGCTAGGAACTTAAGATTTTGCATGAAAGGAGGACTAGCAGCCGCGTTGCACGGGAGAATGTGAAAAGTGTTCATATGTATTAAAACCTGAGAAATCCGTCCGTATTCGTCATTTGTTATCGAATCGACTTAAAGCCAGATCGTCACATTGGCCGCTCTTCTCACTGAAACGGTTGTACTTATCGTCTGCAAAGCTATGTCGCGTGCTGCGGTATGCGGAGACACTAAAAGCACCATAGTAGAACACAGATGAAGATTCTATGTTGATGTAATAGCCAGTAAGAAGTAGTACAATTCAAGTTTTAGGTATCGATTATTGACTTTTTAGCTGGCTTTGGTGCCTTGGACATGAGCTAGGACCTTAAGAATCTGCATGAAAGGAGGACTAGCAGCCGAGTTGCGCGGGAGAATGTGAAAAGTGTTCATATGTAGTAAATACCTGAGAAATCCGTCCGTATTCGTCATTTGTTATCGAATCGACTTAAAGCCAGATCGTCACATTGGCCGCTCTTCTCTCTGAAACGGGTGTACCTATCGTCTGCAAAGCTATGTCGCGTGCTGCGGTATGTGGAGACACAAAAAGCACCATAGTAGAACACAGATGAAGCTTCTAAGTTGATGTAAAAGCCAGTAGGAAGTAGTACAATTCAGGTTCTAATTATCGATTATTGACTTTTTACCCTTCTTTGGTGACTTGGACATGAGCTAGGAACTTAAGATTTTGCATGAAAGGAGAACTAGCAGCCGCGATGGGCGGCAGAATGTGAAAAGTGTTCATATGTAGTAAAAACCTGAGAAATCCGAACGTTTTCGTCATTTGTTATCGAATCGACTTAAAGCCAGAACGTCACATTGGCCACATTTCTCCCTGAAACGGTTACATTTATCGCCTGCAGAGCTATGTCGCGTGCTGTGGTATGTGGAGACACTAAAAGCACCATAGTAGAACACAGATGAAGCTTCTAAGTTGATGTAAAAGCCAGTAAGAAGTAGTACAATTCAAGTTTTAATTATCGATTATTGACTTTTTACCCTTCTTTGGTGCCTTGGACATGAGCTAGGACACTAAGATTCTGCATGAAAGGAGGGCTAGCGGCCGAGTTGCACGGGAGAATGTGAAAAGTGTTCATATGTAGTAAAAACCTGAGCAATCCGAACGTTTTCGTCATTTGTTGTCGAGTCGACTTATAGCCAGTTCGTCACATTGTCCGCTCTTCTGTCTGAAACGGTTACATTTATCGTCTGCAAAGCTATGTAGCGTGCTGCGGTATGTGGAGGCACTAAAAGCACCATAGTAAAACACAGATGAAGCTTCTAAGTTGTTGTAATAGCCAGTAAGAAGTAGTACAATTCAAGTTTTAGGTATCGATTATTGACTTTTTATTCTTCTTTGGTGCCTTGGACATGAGCTAGGAACTTAAGATTTTGCAAGAAAGGAGGAATAGCGGCGGCGTTGCACGGGAGAATGTGAAAGGTGTTCATATGTAGTAAAAACCTGAGAAATCCGTCCGTATTCGTCATTTGTTATCGAATCGACTTAAAGCCAGATCGTCACATTGGCCGCTTCTTTCTGAAACGGGTGTACTTATGGTCTGCAAAGCTATGTCGAGTGCTTCGGTATGCGGAGACACTAAAAGCACCATAGTAGAACACAGATGAAGATTCTAAGTTGATGTAATAGCCAGTAAGAAGTTGTACAATTCAAGTTTTAGGTATCGATTATTGACTTTTTAGCTGGCTTTGGTGCCTTGGACATGAGCTAGGACCTTAAGATTCTGCATGAAACGAGGAATAGCAGCCGAGTTGCGCGGGAGAATGTGAAAAGTGTTCATATGTAGTAGAAACCTTGAGAAATCCGTCCGTTTTCGTCATTTGTTATCGAATCGACTTAAAGCCAGATCGTCACATTGGCCGCTCTTCTGTCTGTAACGGTTACATTTATCGTCTGCAAAGCTATGTTGCGTGTTGCGGTATGTGTAGACACTAAATACACCATAGTAGAACACAGATGAAGCTTCTAAATTGATGTAAACGCCAGTAGGAAGTAGTACAATTCAAGTTTTAATTATCGGTTATTGACTTTTTACCCTTCTTTGGTGCCTTGGACATGAGCTAGGAACTTAAGATTTTGCATGAAAGGAGGACTAGCAGCCGCGATGCGCTGCAGAATGTGAAAAGTGTTCATATGTAGTAAAAACCTGAGAAATCCGTCCGTATTCGTCATTTGTTATCGAATCGACTTAAAGCCAGATCGTCACATTGGCCGCTCTTCTCTCTGAAACGGTTACATTTATCGTCCTCAAAGCTATGTCGCGTGCTGCGGTATGTGTAGACACTAAAAGCACCATAGAAGAACACAGATGAAGCTTCTAAGTTGACGTAATAGCCAGTAAGAAGTAGTACAATTCAAGTTATAGTTATCGTTTATTGACTTTTTAGCTGGCTCTGGTGCCTTGGACAAGAGCTAGGACCTTAACATTTTGCATGAAAGGAGGACTAGCAGCCGAGTTGCACGGGAGAATGTGAAAAGTGTTCATATGTAGTAAAAACCTGAGAAATCCGTCCGTTTTCGTCATTTGTTATCGAATCGACTTAAAGCCAGATCGTCACATTGGCCGCTCTTTTGTCTGAAACGGTTACATTTATCGTCTGCAAAGCTATGTCGCGTGCTGCGGTATGTGTAGACACTAAAAACACCATAGAAGAACACAGATGAAGCTTCTAAGTTGATGTAATAGCCAGTAAGAAGTAGTACAATTCAAGTTTTAGCTATCGATTATTGACTTTGTAGGTGGCTCTGGTGCCTTCGACATGAGCTATGACCTTAAGATCCTGCATGAAACGAGGACAAGCAGCCGCGTTGCACGGGAGAATGTGAAAAGTGTTCATATGTAGTAAAACCTGAGAAATCCGTCCGTATTCGTCATTTGTTATCGAATCGACTTAAAGCCAGATCGTCACATTGGCCGCTCTTCTCTCCGAAACGGTTACATTTATCGTCTGCAAAGCTATGTCGCGTGCTGCGGTATGTGGAGACACTAAAAGCACCATAGTAGAACACAGTTGAAGCTTCTAAGTTGATGTAATAGCCGGTAAGAAGTAGTACAATTCAAGTTTTAGGTTTCGATTATTGACAATTTAGCTGGCTTTGGTGCCTTGGACATGAGCTAGGACCTTAAGATTCTGCATGAAACGAGGACTAGCAGCCATGTTGCACGGGAGAATGTGAAAAGTGTTCATATGTAGTAAAACCTGAGAAATCCGTCCGTATTCGTCATTTGTTATAAAATCGACTTAAAGCCAGATCGTCACATTGGCCGCTCTTCTCTCTGAAACGGGTGTACGTATCGTCTGCAAAGCTATGTCGCGTGCTGCGGTATGTGGAGACACAAAAAGCACCATAGTAGAACACAGATGAAGCTTCTAAGTTGATGTAAAAGCCAGTAGGAAGTAGTACAATTCAAGTTTTATTTATCGGTTATTGACTTTTTACCCTTCTTTGGTGCCTTGGACATGAGCTAGGAACTTAAGATTTTGCATGAAACGAGGACTAGCAGCCGCGATGCGCGGGAGAATGTAAAAAGTGTTCATATGTAGTAAAAACCTGAGACATCCGTCCGTATTCGTCATTTGTTATCGAATCGACTTAAAGCCAGATCGTCACATTGGCCGCTCTTCTCTCTTAAACGGTTACATTTATCGTCTGCAAAGCTATGTCGCGTACTGCGGTATGAAGAGACACTAAAAGCACCATAGTGGAACATAGAAGAAGCTTCTAAGTAGATGTAAAAGCCAGTAAGATGTAGTACAATTCAAGTTTTATCTATCGATTATTGACTTTTTAGCTGGATGTGGTGCCTTGGACATTAGCTAGGACCTTAACATTTTGCATGAAAGGAGGACTAGCAGCCGAGTTGCACGGGAGAATGTGAAAAGTGTTCATATGTAGTAAAAACCTGAGAAATCCGTCCGTTTTCGTCATTTGTTATCGAATCGACTTAAAGCCAGATCGTCACATTGGCCGCTCTTTTGTCTGAAACGGTTACATTTATCGTCTGCAAAGCTATGTCGCGTGCTGCGGTATGTGAAGACACTAAAAGCAAGATAGTAGGACACAGATGAAGCATCTAAGTTGATGTAAAAGCCAGTAAGAAGTTGTACAATTCAAGTTTTAGGTATCGATTTTTGACTTTTTACCCTTCTTTGGTGCCTTGGACATGAGCTAGGAACTTAAGATTTTGCATGAAAGGAGGACTAGCAGCCGCGATGCGCGGGAGAATGTGAAAAGTGTTCATATGTAGTAAAATCCTGAGAAATCCGTCCGTTTTCGTCATTTATTATCGAATCGACTGAAAGCCAGATCGTCACATTGGTCGCAGTTCTGTCTGAAACGGTTACATTTATCGTCTGCAACGCTATGTCGCGTGCTGCGGTATGCAGAGACACTAAAAGCACCATAGTAGAACACAGATGAAGCTTCTAAGTTGATGTAATAGCCAGTATGAAGTAGTACAATTCAAGTTTTTGTTATCGATTATTGACTTTTTACACTTCTTTGGTGCCTTGGACATGAGTTAGGAACTTAACATTTTGCATGAAAGGAGGACTAGCAGCCGAGTTGCACGGGAGAATGTGAAAAGTGTTCATATGTAGTAAAAACCTGAGAAATCCGTCCGTTTTCGTCATTTGTTATGAGATCGACTTAATGCCAGATCGTTACATTGACCGCTCTTATCTCTGAAACGGTTGTACTTATCGTGTACAAAGCTATGTCGCGTGCTGCGGTAGGCGGAGACACTAAAAGCACCATAGTAGAACACAGATGAAGCTTCTAAGTTGATGTAAAAGCCAGTAAGAAGTAGTACAATTCAAGTTTTAATTATCGATTATTGACTTTTTACCCTTCTTTGGTGCCTTGGACATGAGCTAGGACACTAAGATTCTGCATGAAAGGAGGGCTAGCGGCCGAGTTGCACGGGAGAATGTGAAAAGTGTTCATATGTAGTAAAAACCTGAGCAATCCGAACGTTTTCGTCATTTGTTGTCGAGTCGACTTATAGCCAGTTCGTCACATTGTCCGCTCTTCTGTCTGAAACGGTTACATTTATCGTCTGCAAAGCTATGTAGCGTGCTGCGGTATGTGGAGGCACTAAAAGCACCATAGTAAAACACAGATGAAGCTTCTAAGTTGTTGTAATAGCCAGTAAGAAGTAGTACAATTCAAGTTTTAGGTATCGATTATTGACTTTTTATTCTTCTTTGGTGCCTTGGACATGAGCTAGGAACTTAAGATTTTGCAAGAAAGGAGGAATAGCGGCGGCGTTGCACGGGAGAATGTGAAAGGTGTTCATATGTAGTAAAAACCTGAGAAATCCGTCCGTATTCGTCATTTGTTATCGAATCGACTTAAAGCCAGATCGTCACATTGGCCGCTTCTTTCTGAAACGGGTGTACTTATGGTCTGCAAAGCTATGTCGAGTGCTTCGGTATGCGGAGACACTAAAAGCACCATAGTAGAACACAGATGAAGATTCTAAGTTGATGTAATAGCCAGTAAGAAGTTGTACAATTCAAGTTTTAGGTATCGATTATTGACTTTTTAGCTGGCTTTGGTGCCTTGGACATGAGCTAGGACCTTAAGATTCTGCATGAAACGAGGAATAGCAGCCGAGTTGCGCGGGAGAATGTGAAAAGTGTTCATATGTAGTAGAAACCTTGAGAAATCCGTCCGTTTTCGTCATTTGTTATCGAATCGACTTAAAGCCAGATCGTCACATTGGCCGCTCTTCTGTCTGTAACGGTTACATTTATCGTCTGCAAAGCTATGTTGCGTGTTGCGGTATGTGTAGACACTAAATACACCATAGTAGAACACAGATGAAGCTTCTAAATTGATGTAAACGCCAGTAGGAAGTAGTACAATTCAAGTTTTAATTATCGGTTATTGACTTTTTACCCTTCTTTGGTGCCTTGGACATGAGCTAGGAACTTAAGATTTTGCATGAAAGGAGGACTAGCAGCCGCGATGCGCTGCAGAATGTGAAAAGTGTTCATATGTAGTAAAAACCTGAGAAATCCGTCCGTATTCGTCATTTGTTATCGAATCGACTTAAAGCCAGATCGTCACATTGGCCGCTCTTCTCTCTGAAACGGTTACATTTATCGTCCTCAAAGCTATGTCGCGTGCTGCGGTATGTGTAGACACTAAAAGCACCATAGAAGAACACAGATGAAGCTTCTAAGTTGACGTAATAGCCAGTAAGAAGTAGTACAATTCAAGTTATAGTTATCGTTTATTGACTTTTTAGCTGGCTCTGGTGCCTTGGACAAGAGCTAGGACCTTAACATTTTGCATGAAAGGAGGACTAGCAGCCGAGTTGCACGGGAGAATGTGAAAAGTGTTCATATGTAGTAAAAACCTGAGAAATCCGTCCGTTTTCGTCATTTGTTATCGAATCGACTTAAAGCCAGATCGTCACATTGGCCGCTCTTTTGTCTGAAACGGTTACATTTATCGTCTGCAAAGCTATGTCGCGTGCTGCGGTATGTGTAGACACTAAAAGCACCATAGTAGAACACAGATGAAGCTTCTAAGTTGATGTAATAGCCAGTAAGAAGTAGTACAATTCAAGTTTTAGCTATCGATTATTGACTTTGTAGGTGGCTCTGGTGCCTTCGACATGAGCTATGACCTTAAGATCCTGCATGAAACGAGGACAAGCAGCCGCGTTGCACGGGAGAATGTGAAAAGTGTTCATATGTAGTAAAACCTGAGAAATCCGTCCGTATTCGTCATTTGTTATCGAATCGACTTAAAGCCAGATCGTCACATTGGCCGCTCTTCTCTCCGAAACGGTTACATTTATCGTCTGCAAAGCTATGTCGCGTGCTGCGGTATGTGGAGACACTAAAAGCACCATAGTAGAACACAGTTGAAGCTTCTAAGTTGATGTAATAGCCGGTAAGAAGTAGTACAATTCAAGTTTTAGGTTTCGATTATTGACAATTTAGCTGGCTTTGGTGCCTTGGACATGAGCTAGGACCTTAAGATTCTGCATGAAACGAGGACTAGCAGCCATGTTGCACGGGAGAATGTGAAAAGTGTTCATATGTAGTAAAACCTGAGAAATCCGTCCGTATTCGTCATTTGTTATAAAATCGACTTAAAGCCAGATCGTCACATTGGCCGCTCTTCTCTCTGAAACGGGTGTACGTATCGTCTGCAAAGCTATGTCGCGTGCTGCGGTATGTGGAGACACAAAAAGCACCATAGTAGAACACAGATGAAGCTTCTAAGTTGATGTAAAAGCCAGTAGGAAGTAGTACAATTCAAGTTTTATTTATCGGTTATTGACTTTTTACCCTTCTTTGGTGCCTTGGACATGAGCTAGGAACTTAAGATTTTGCATGAAACGAGGACTAGCAGCCGCGATGCGCGGGAGAATGTAAAAAGTGTTCATATGTAGTAAAAACCTGAGACATCCGTCCGTATTCGTCATTTGTTATCGAATCGACTTAAAGCCAGATCGTCACATTGGCCGCTCTTCTCTCTTAAACGGTTACATTTATCGTCTGCAAAGCTATGTCGCGTACTGCGGTATGAAGAGACACTAAAAGCACCATAGTGGAACATAGAAGAAGCTTCTAAGTAGATGTAAAAGCCAGTAAGATGTAGTACAATTCAAGTTTTATCTATCGATTATTGACTTTTTAGCTGGATGTGGTGCCTTGGACATTAGCTAGGACCTTAACATTTTGCATGAAAGGAGGACTAGCAGCAGAGTTGCACGGGAGAATGTGAAAAGTGTTCATATGTAGTAAAAACCTGAGAAATCCGTCCGTTTTCGTCATTTGTTATCGAATCGACTTAAAGCCAGATCGTCACATTGGCCGCTCTTTTGTCTGAAACGGTTACATTTATCGTCTGCAAAGCTATGTCGCGTGCTGCGGTATGTGAAGACACTAAAAGCAAGATAGTAGGACACAGATGAAGCATCTAAGTTGATGTAAAAGCCAGTAAGAAGTAGTACAATTCAAGTTTTAGGTATCGATTTTTGACTTTTTACCCTTCTTTGGTGCCTTGGACATGAGCTAGGAACTTAAGATTTTGCATGAAAGGAGGACTAGCAGCCGCGATGCGCGGGAGAATGTGAAAAGTGTTCATATGTAGTAAAATCCTGAGAAATCCGTCCGTTTTCGTCATTTATTATCGAATCGACTGAAAGCCAGATCGTCACATTGGTCGCAGTTCTGTCTGAAACGGTTACATTTATCGTCTGCAACGCTATGTCGCGTGCTGCGGTATGCAGAGACACTAAAAGCACCATAGTAGAACACAGATGAAGCTTCTAAGTTGATGTAATAGCCAGTATGAAGTAGTACAATTCAAGTTTTTGTTATCGATTATTGACTTTTTACACTTCTTTGGTGCCTTGGACATGAGTTAGGAACTTAACATTTTGCATGAAAGGAGGACTAGCAGCCGAGTTGCACGGGAGAATGTGAAAAGTGTTCATATGTAGTAAAAACCTGAGAAATCCGTCCGTTTTCGTCATTTGTTATGAGATCGACTTAATGCCAGATCGTTACATTGACCGCTCTTATCTCTGAAACGGTTGTACTTATCGTGTACAAAGCTATGTCGCGTGCTGCAGTAGGCGGAGACACTAAAAGCACCATCGTAGAACACAGATGAAGCTTCTAAGTTGATGTAATAGCCAGTAAGAAGTAGTACAATTCAAGTTTTAGGTATCGATTATTGACTTTTTACCCTTCTTTCTTGCCTTGGACAGGAGCTAGGAACTTAAGATTTTGCATGAAAGGAGGACTAGCAGCCGCGTTGCACGGGAGAATGTGAAAAGTGTTCATATGTATTAAAACCTGAGAAATCCGTCCGTATTCATCATTTGTTATCGAATCGACTTCAAGCCAGATCGTCACATTGGCCGCTCTTCTCTCTGAAACGGGTGTACTTATCGTCTGCAAAGCTATGTCGCGTGCTGCGGTATGTGGAGACACAAAAAGCACCATAGTAGAACACAGATGAAGCTTCTAAGTTGATGTAAAAGCTAGTAGGAAGTAGTACAATTCAGGTTTTAATTATCGATTATTGACTTTTTACCCTTCTTTGGTGCCTTGGACATGAGCTAGGAACTTAAGATTTTGCAAGAAAGGAGGACTAGCGTCGGCGTTGCACGGGAGAATCTGAAAGGTGTTCATATGTAGTAAAAACCTGAGAAATCCGTCGGTATTTGTCATTTGTTATCGAATCGACTTAAAGCCGGATCGTCACATTGGCCGCTTCTCCCTGAAACGGGTGTACTTATCGTCTGCAAAGCTATGTCGAGTGCTTCGGTATGCGGAGATACGAAAACCACCATAGTAGAACGCAGATGAAGCTTCTAAGTTGATGTAATAGCCAGTAAGAAGTAGTACAATTCAAGTTTTAGGTATCGATTATTGACTTTATAGCTGGCTTTGGTGCCTTGGACATGAGCTAGGACCTTAAGATTCTGCATGAAACGAGGACTAGCAGCCGAGTTGCACGGGAGAATGTGAAAAGTGTTCATATGTAGTAAAAACCTGAGAAATCCGAACGTTTTCGTCATTTGTTATCGAATCGACTTATAGCCAGTTCGTCACATTGTCCGCTCTTCTGTCTGAAACGGTGAAATTTATCGTCTGCAAAGCTATGTCGCGTGCTGCGGTATGTGGAGACACTAAAAGCACCATAGTAAAACACAGATGAAGCTTATAAGTTGTTGTAATAGCCAGTAAGAAGTAGTACAATTCAAGTTTTAGGTATCGATTATTGACTTTTTATCCTTCTTTGGTGCCTTGGACATGAGCTAGGAACTTAAGATTTTGCATGAAAGGAGGACTAGCAGCCGCGTTGCACGGGAGAATGTGAAAGGTGTTCATATGTAGTAAAAACCTGAGAAATCCGTCCGTATTCGTCATTTGTTATCGAATCGACTTAAAGCCAGATCGTCACATTGGCCGCTTCTCTCTGAAACGGGTGTACTTATCGTCTGCAAAGCTATGACGAGTGCTGCGGTATGCGGAGAAACTAAAAGCTCCATAGTAGAACACAGATGAAGCTTCTAAGTTGATGTAACAGCCAGTAAGAAGTAGTACAATTCAAGTTTTAGGTATCGATTATTGACTTTTTAGCTGGCTTTGGTGCCTTGGACATGAGCTAGGACCTTAAGATTCTGCATGAAACGAGGACTAGCAGCCGCGTTGCACGGGAGAATGTGAAAAGTGTTCATATGTAGTAAAACCTGAGAAATCCGTCCGTATTCGTCATTTGTTATCGAATCGACTTATAGCCAGTTGTCGCATTGTCCGCTCTTCTGTCTGAAACGGTGACATTTATCGTCTGCAAAGCTATGTCGCGTGCTGCGGTATGTGGAGACACTAAAAGCACCATAGTAAAACACAGATGAAGCTTCTAAGTTGTTGTAATAGCCAGAAAGAAGTAGTACAATTCAAGTTTTAGGTATCGATTATTGACTTTTTATCCTTCTTTGGTGCCTCGGACATGAGCTAGGAACTTAAGATATTGCATGAAAGGAGGACTAGCAGCTGCGATGCGCGGCAGAATGTGAAAAGTGTTCATATGTAGTAAAAACGTGAGAAATCCGTCCGTTTTCGTCATTTGTTATCGAATCGACTTAAAGTCAGATCGTCACATTGGCCGCCCTTCTCTCTGAAACGGTTGTACTAAGCGTCTGCAAAGCTATGTCGCGTGCTGCGGTATGCGGAGACACCAAAAGCACCATAGTAGAACACAGATGAAGCTTCTAAGTTGATGTAATAGCCAGTAAGAAGTAGTACATTTCAAGTTTTAGGTATCAATTATTGACTTTTTAGCTGGCTTTGGTGCCTTGGACATGAGCTAGGACCTTAAGATTCTGCATGAAACGATGACTAGCAGCCGAGTTGCACGGGAGAATGTGAAAAGTGTTCATATGTAGTAAAAACCTGAGAAATCCGTCCGTTTTGGTCATTTGTTATGAAGTCGATTTGAAGCCAGATCGTTACATTGACCGCTCTTTTCTCTGAAACGGTTGTACTTATCGTGTACAAAGCTATGTCTCGTGCTGCGGTATGCGGAGACACTAAAAGCACCATAGTAGAACACAGATGAAGCTTCTAAGTTGATGTAATAGCCAGTAAGAAGTAGTACAATTCAAATTTAAGGTATCGATTATTGACTTTTTGCTGGCTTTGGTGCCTTGGACATGAGCTAGGTCCTTAAGATTCTGCATGAAACGAGGACTAGCAGCCGAGTTGCACGGGAGAATGTGAGAATTGTTCATATGTAGCAAAAACCTGAGAAATCCGTCCGTTTTCGTCATTTGTTATCGAGTCGACTTAAAGCCAGATCGTCACATTGGCCGCTCTTCTCTCTGAAACGGTTGTACTTATCGTCTGCAAAGCTATGTCGCGTGCTGCGGTATGCGGAGACACCAAAAGCACCATAGTAGAACACAGATGAAGCTTCTAAGTTGATGTAATAGCCAGTAAGAAGTAGTACATTTCAAGTTTTAGGTATCAATTATTGACTTTTTAGCTGGCTTTGGTGCCTTGGACATGAGCTAGGAACGTATGATTTTGCATGAAAGGAGGACTAGCAGCCGCGATGCGCGGCAGAATGTGAAAAGTGTTCATATGTAGTAAAAACCTGAGAAATCCGTCCGTTTTCCTCATTTGTTATCGAATCGACTTAAAGCCAGATCGTCACATTGGCCGCTCTTCTCTCTGAAACGGTTACATTGATCGTCTGCAAAGCTATGTCGCGTGCTGTGGTATGTGGAGACACTAAAAGCACCATAGTAGAACACAGATGAAGCTTCTAAGTTGATGTGAAAGCCAGTAAGAAGTAGTACAATTCAAGTTTTAATTATCGATTATTGACTTTTTACCCTTTTTTGGTGCCTTGGACATGAGCTAGTACCTTACGATTCTGCATGAAAGGAGGACTAGCAGCCGAGTTGCACGGGAGAATGTGAAAAGTGTTCATATGTAGTAAAAACCTGAGAAATCCGAACGTTTTCGTCATTTGTTATCGTATCGACTTACAGCCAGTTCGTCACATTGGCCGCTCTTCTCACTGAAACGGTTACATTTATCGTCTGCAAAGCTATGTCGCGTGCTGCGGTATGTGGAGACACTAAAAGTACCATAGTAGAACACAGATGAAGCTTCTAAGTTGATGTAATAGCCAGTAAGAAGTAGTACAAGTTTTAGGTATCGATTATTGACTTTTTAGCTGGCTTTGGTGCCTTGGACATGAGCTAGGACCTTAAGATTCTGCATGAAACGTTGCACGGGAGAATGTGAAAAGTGTTCATATGTAGTAAAACCTGAGAAATCCGTCCGTATTCGTCATTTGTTATCGAATCGACTTAAAGCCAGATCGTCACATTGTCCGCTCTTCTCTCTGAAACGGTTCTACTTATCGTGTACAAAGCTATGTCCCGTGCTGCGGTATGTGAAGACACTAAAAGCAAGATAGTAGGACACAGATGAAGCATCTATGTTGATGTAAAAGCCAGTAAGAAGTAGTACAATTCAAGTTTTAATTATCGATTATTGACTTTTTACCTTTCTTTGGTGCCTTTGACATGAGCTAGGAACTTAAGATTTTGCATGAAAGGAGGAGTAGCAGCCGCCATGCGCGGCAGAATGTGAAAAGTGTTCATATGTAGTAAAAACCTGAGAAATCCGTCCGTTTTCGTCATTTGTTATCGAATCGACTTCAAGCCAGATCGTCACCTTGGCCACTTTTCTCCCTGAAACGGTTACATTTTACGTCTGCAAAGCTATGTCGCGTGTTGTGGTATGTGGAGACACTAAATGCACCATAGTAGAACACAGATGAAGCTTCTAAGTTGATGTAAAAGCCAGTAAGAAGTAGTACAATTCAAGTTTTAATTACCGATTTTTGACTTTTTAGCTGGCTTTGGTGCCTTGGACATGAGCTAGGACCTTAAGATTCTGCATGAAACGAGGACTAGCAGCCGCGTTGCACGGGAGAATGTGAAAAGTGTTCATAGGTAATAAAATCCTGAGAAATCCGTCCGTATTCCTCATTTGTAATCGAATCGACTTAAAGCCAGATCGTCACATTCGCCGCTCTTCTCTCTGAAACGGGTGTACTTATCGTCTGCAAAGCTATGTCGCGTGCTGCGTTACGCGGAGACACAAAAAGCACCATAGTAGAACACAGATGAAGCTTCTATGTTGATGTAAAAGCAAGTAGGAAGTAGTACAATTCAAGTTTTAATTATCGATTATTAACTTTTTACCCTTCTTTGGTGCCTTGGACATGAGCTAGCAACTTAAGATTTTTCATGAAAGGAGGACTAGCAGCCGCGTTAAACGGGAGAATGTGGAAAGTGTTCATATGTAGTAAAAACCTGAGAAATCCGTCCGTTTTCGTCATTTGTTCTCCAATCGACTTAAAGCCAGATCGTTACATTGGCCGCTCTTCTCACTGAAACGGTTGTACTTATCGTCTGCAAAGCTATGTCGCGTGCTGCGGTATGCGGAAACACCAAAAGCACCATAGTAGAACACAGATGAAGCTTCTAAGTTGATGTAATAGCCAGTAAGAAGTAGTACAATTCAAGTTTTAGGTATCAATTATTGACTTTTTAGCTGGCTTTGGTGCCTTGGACATGAGCTAGGAACTTAAGATTTTGCATGAAAGGAGGACTAGCAGCCGCGATGCGCGGCAGAATGTGAAAAGTGTTCATATGTAGTAAAAACCTGAGAAATCCGTCCGTTTTCGTCATTTGTTATGAAATCGACTTAAAGCCAGATCGTTACATTGACCGCTCTTTTCTCCGAAACGGTTGTACTTATCGTGTACAAAGCAATGTCTAGTGCTGCGGTATGCGGAGACACTAAAAGCACCATAGTAGAACACAGATGAAGCTTCTAAGTTGATGTAATAGCCAGTAAGAAGTAGTACAATTCAAGTTTTAGGTATCGATTATTGACTTTTTAGCTGGCTTTGGTGCCTTGGACATGAGCTAGGACCTTAAGATTCTGTATGAAACGAGGACTAGCAGCCGAGTTGCGCGGGAGAATGTAAAAGTGTTCATATGTAGCAAAAACCTGAGAAATCCGTCCGTTTTCGTCATTTGTTATCGAATCGACTTAAAGCCAGATCTTCACATTGGCCACTTTTCTCCCTGAAACGGTTACATTTATCGTCTGCAAAGCTATGTCGCGTGCTGAGGTATGCGGAGACACTAAAAGCACCATAGTAGAACACGGATGAAGCTTCTAAGTTGATGTAATAGCCAGTAAGAAGTAGTATAATTCAAGTTTTAGGTATCGATTATTAACTTTTTACCCTCCTTTGGTGCCTTGGACATGAGCTAGGAACTTAAGATTTTTCATGAAAGGCGGACTAGCAGCCGCGTTAAACGGGAGAATGTGAAAAGTGTTCATATGTAGTAAAAACCTGAGAAATCCGTCCGTTTTCGTCATTTGTTAGGGATCGACTTAAAGCCAGATCGTCACATTTGCCGCTCTTCTCACTGAAACGGTTGTACTTATCGTCTGCAAAGCTATGTCGCATGCTGCGGTATGCGGAAACACCAAAAGCACCATAGTAGAACACAGATGAAGCTTCTAAGTTGATGTAATAGCCAGTAAGAAGTAGTACATTTCAAGTTCTAGGTATCAATTATTGACTTTTTAGCTGCCTTTGGTGCCTTGGACATGAGCTAGGACCTTAAGATTCTGCATGAAACGAGGACTAGCAGCCGAGTTGCACGGGAGAAAGTGAAAAGTGTTCATATGTAGTAAAAACCTGAGAAATCCGTCCGTTTTCGTCATTTGTTATGAAATCGACTTAAAGCCAGATCGTTACATTGACCGCTCTTCTCTCTGAAACGGTTACATTTATCGTCTGCAAAGCTATGTCGCGTGCTGAGGTATGTGGAGACACTAAAAGCACCATAGTAGAACACAGATGAAGCTTCTAAGTTGATGTAAAAGCCAGTAAGAAGTAGTACAATTCAAGTTTTAATTATCGATTATTGACTTTTTACCCTTCTTTGGTGCCTTGGACATGAGCTAGGACCTTAAGATTCTGCATGAATGGAGGACTAGCAGCCAAGTTGCACGGGAGAATGTGAAAAGTGTTCATATGTAGTAAAAACCTGAGAAATCCGTCCGCATTCGTCATTTGTTATGGAATCGACTTAAAGCCAGATCGTCACATTGGCCGCTTCCCTCTGAAACGGGTGTACTTATCGTCTGCAAAGCTATGTCGAGTGCTGCGGTATGTAAAGACACTAAATGCACCATAGTAGAACACTGATGAAGCTTCAAAGTTGATGTAATAGCCAGTAAGAAGTAGTACAATTCAAGTTTTAGTTATCGATTATTGACTTTTTAGCTGGATCTGGTGCCTTGGACATGAGGTAGGACCTTAACATTTTGCATGAAAGGAGGACTAGCAGCCGCGTTGCACGGGAGAATGTGAAAAGTGTTCATATGTAGTAAAAACCTGAGAAATCCGTCCGTATTCGTCATTTGTTATCGAATCGACTTAAAGCCAGATCGTCACATTTTCCGCTCTTCTTTCTGAAACGGTTGTACATATCGTCTGCAAGGCTATGTCGCGTGCTGCGGTATGCGGAGACACTAAAAGCACCATAGTAGAACACAGATGAAGCATCTAAGTTGATGTAATAGTCAGTAAGAAGTAGTACAATTCACGTTTTAGGTATCGATTATTGAATTTTAGCTGGCTTTGGTGCCTTGCACATGAGCTAGGACCTTAAGATTCTGCATGAAAGGAGGACTAGCAGCCAAGTTGCACGGGAGAATGTGAAAAGTGTTCATATGTAGTAAAAACCTGAGAAATCCGTCCGTTTTCGTCATTTGTTATGAAATCGACTTAAAGCCAGATCGTCACATTGGCCGCTCTTCTTTCTGAAACGGTTGTACATATCGTCTGCAAGGCTATGTCGCGTGCTGCGGTATGCGGAG
Source organism: Schistocerca gregaria (assembly GCF_023897955.1). Lineage (NCBI taxonomy): Eukaryota > Metazoa > Arthropoda > Insecta > Orthoptera > Acrididae > Schistocerca > Schistocerca gregaria. The sequence goes on from NW_026061881.1 coordinate 822,984, forward strand.
ACACTAAAAGCACCATAGTAGAACACAGATGAAGCATCTAAGTTGATGTAATAGCCAGTAAGAAGTAGTACAATTCACGTTTTAGGTATCGATTATTGAATTTTAGCTGGCTTTGGTGCCTTGGACATGAGCTAGGACCTTAAGATTCTGCATGAAAGGAGGACTAGCAGCCAAGTTGCACGGGTGAATGTGAAAAGTGTTCATATGTAGTAAAAACCTGAGAAATCCGTCCGCATTCGTCATTTGTTATCGAATCGACTTAAAGCCAGATCGTCACATTGGCCGCTTCCCTCTGAAACGGGTGTACTTATCGTCTGCAAAGCTATGTCGAGTGCTGCGGTATGTGGAGACACTAAAAGCACCATAGTAGAACACTGATGAAGCTTCTAAGTTGATGTAATAGCCAGTAAGAAGTAGTACATTTCAAGTTTTAGGTATCAATTATTGACTTTTTAGCTGGTTCTGGTGCCTTGGACATGAGCTAGGACCTTAAGATTGTGCATGAAACGAGGACTAGCAGCCGCGTTGCACGGGAGAATGTGAAAAGTGTTCATATGTAGTAAAAACCTGAGAAATCCGTCCGTTTTCGTCGATTGTTATCGAATCGACTTAAAGCCAGATCGTCACATTGGCCACTTTTCTCCCTGAAACGGTTACATTTATCGTCTGCAAAGCTATGTCTCGTGCTGTGGTATGTGGAGACACTAAAAGCACCATAGTAGAACACAGATGAAGCTTCTAAGTTGATGTAAAAGCCAGTAAGAAGTAGTACAATTCAAGTTTTAATTATCGATTATTGACTTTTTACCCTTCTTTGGTGCCTTGAACATGAGCTACGACCTTAAGATTCTGCATGAAAGGAGGACTAGCAGCCAAGTTGCACGGGAGAATGTGAAAAGTGTTCATATGTAGTAAAAACCTGAGAAATCCGTCCGCATTCGTCATTTGTTATCGAATCGACTTAAAGCCTGATCGTCACATTGGCCGCTTCTCTCTGAAACGGGTGTACTTATCGTCTGCAAAGCTATGTCGAGTGCTGCGGTATGCGGAGACACTAAAAGCACCATAGTAGAAAACAGATGAAGCTTCTGAGTTGATGTAATAGCCAGTAAGAAGTAGTACAATTCAAGTTTTAGTTATCGATTACTGACTTTTTAGCTGGCTTTGGTGCCTTGGACATGAGCTAGGACCTTAAGATTCTGCATGAAACGAGGACTAGCAGCCGCTTTGCACGGGAGAATGTGAAAAAAGTTCATATGTAGTAAAACCTGAGAAATCCGTCCGTATTCGTCATTTGTTATCGAATCGACTTAAAGCCAGATCGTCACATTGGCCACACTTCTCTCTGAAACGGGTGTACTTATCGTCTGCAAAGCTATGTCGCGTGCTGCGGTATTCGGAGACACAAAAAGCACCATAGTAGAACACAGATGATGCTTCTAAGTTGATGTAAAAGCCAGTAGGAAGTAGTACAATTCAAGTGTTAACTATCGATTATTGACTTTTTACCCTTCTTTGGTGCCTTGGACATGAGCTAGGAACTTAAGATTTTGCATGAAAGGAGGACTAGCAGCCGCGATGCGCGGCAGAATGTGAAAAGTGTTCATATGTAGTAAAAACCTGAGAAATCCGTCCGTTTTCGTCATTTGTTATGAAATCGACTTAAAGCCAGATCGTTACATTGACCGCTCTTCTCCCTGAAACGGTTGTACTTATCGTGTACAAAGCTATGTCTCGTGCTGCGGTATGCGGAGACACTAAAAGCACCATAGTAGAACACAGATGAAGCTTCTAAGTTGATGTAATAGCCAGTAAGAAGTAGTACATTTCAAGTTTTAGGTATCAATTATTGACTTTTTAGCTGGCTCTGGTGCCTTGGACATGAGCTAGGACCTTAAGATTCTGCATGAAACGAGGACTAGCAGCCGAGTTGCACGGGAGAATGTGAAAAGTGTTCATATGTAGTAAAAACCTGAGAAATCCGTCCGTTTTCGTCATTTGTTATGAAATCGACTTAAAGCCAGATCGTCACCTTGGCCGCTCTTCTTTCTGAAACGGTTGTACATATCGTCTGCAAGGCTATGTCGCGTGCTGCGGTATGCGGAGACACTAAAAGCACCATAGTAGAACACAGATGAAGCATCTAAGTTGATGTAATAGCCAGTAAGAAGTAGTACAATTCACGTTTTAGGTATCGATTATTGAATTTTAGCTGGCTTTGGTGCATTGGACATGAGTTAGGACCTAAGATTCTGCATGAAACGAAGACTAGCAGCCGAGTTGCATGGAAGAATGTGAAAAGTGTTCATACGTAGTAAAAAATTGAGAAATCCGTCCTTTTTCTTCATTTGTTATCGAATCGACTTAAAGCCAGATCGTCACATTTTCCGCTCTTCTCTCTGAAACGGTTGTACTTATCGTCTGCAAAGCTATGTCGCGTGCTGCGGTATGCGGAGACACTAAAAGCACCATAGTAGAACACAGATGAAGCTTCTAAGATGATGTAATAGCCAGTAAGAAGTAGTACAATTCAAGTTTTAGTTATCGATTATTGACTTTTTAGCTGGATCTGGTGCCTTGGACATGATCTAGGAGCTTAACTTTTTGCATGAAAGGAGGACTAGCAGGCACGTTGCACGGGAGAATGTGAAAAGTGTTCATATGTAGTAAAAACCTGAGAAATCCGTCCGTTTTCGTCATTTGTTATCGAATCGACTTAAAGCCAGATCGTCACATTGGCCGCTCGTCTGTCTGAAACGGTTACATTTATCGTCTGCAAAGCTATGTCGCGTGCTGCGGTATGTGGAGACACTAAAAGCACCATGGTAGAACACAGATGAAGCTTCTAAGATGATGTAATAGCCAGTAAGTAGTAGTACAATTCAAGTTTTAGTTATCGATTATTGACTTTTTAGCTGGATCTGGTGCCTTGGACATGAGCTAGGACCTTAACATTTTGAATGAAAGGAGGACTAGCAGCCACGTTGCACGGGTGAATGTGAAAAGTGTTCATATGTAGTAAAAACCTGAGAAATCCGTCTGTATTCGTCATTTGTTATCGAATCGACTTAAAGCCAGATCGTCACAATTTCCGCTCTTCTTTCTGAAACTGTTGTACTTATCGTCTGCAAAGCTATGTCGCGTGCTGCGGTATGCGGAGACTCTAAAAGCACCATAGTAGAACACTGATGAAGCATCTAAGTTGATGTAATAGCCAGTAAGAAGTAGTACAATTCACGTTTTAGGTATCGATTATTGAATTTTAGCTGGCTTTGGTGCCTTGGACATGAGCTAGGACCTTAAGATTCTGCATGAAAGGAGGACTAGCAGCCAAGTTGCACGGGAGAATGTGAAAAGTGTTCATATGTAGTAAAAACCTGAGAAATCCGTCCGTTTTCGTCATTTGTTATCGAATCGACTTAAAGCCAGATCGTCACATTGGCCGCTCTTCTCACTGAAAATGTTGTACTTATCGTCTGCAAAGCTATGTCGCGTGCCGCGGTATGCGGGGACACTAAAAGCACCATAGTAGAACACAGATGAAGCATCTAAGTTGATGTAATAGCCAGTAAGAAGTAGTACAATTCATGTTTTAGGTATCGATTAATCAATTTTAGCTGGCTTTGGTGCCTTGGACATGAGCTAGGACCTTAAGATTCTGCATGAAAGGAGGACTAGCAGCCAAGTTGCACGGGTGAATGTGAAAAGTGTTCATATGTAGTAAAAACCTGAGAAATCCGTCCGCATTCGTCATTTGTTATCGAATCGACTTAAAGCCAGATCGTCACATTGGCCGCTTCCCTCTGAAACGGGTGTACTTATCGTCTGCAAAGCTATGTCGAGTGCTGCGGTATGTGGAGACACTAAAAGCACCATAGTAGAACACTGATGAAGCTTCTAAGTTGATGTAATAGCCAGTAAGAAGTAGTACATTTCAAGTTTTAGGTATCAATTATTGACTTTTTAGCTGGCTCTGGTGCCTTGGACATGAGCTAGGACCTTAAGATTCTGCATGAAACGAGGACTAGCAGCCGAGTTGCACGGGAGAATGTGAAAACTGTTCATATGTAGTAAAAACCTGAGAAATCCGTCCGTTTTTCGTCATTTGTTATGAAATCGACTTAAAGCCAGATCGTTACATTGACCGCTCTTCTCTCTGAAACGGTTGTACTTATCGTGTACAAAGCTATGTCGCGTGCTGCGGTATGCGGAGACACTAAAAGCACCATAGTAGAACACAGATGAAGCTTCTAAGTTCATGTAATAGCCAGTAGGAAGTAGTACAATTCAAGTTTTAGGTATCGATTATTGACTTTTTAGCTGGCTTTGGTGCCTTGGACATGAGCTAGGACCTTAAGATTCTGCATGAAACGAGGACAAGCAGCCGCGTTGCACGGGAGAATGTGAAAAGTGTTCATATGTAGTAAAAACCTGAGAAATCCGTCCGTTTTCGTCGATTGTTATCGAATCGACTTAAAGCCAGATCGTCACATTGGCCACTTTTCTCCCTGAAACGGTTACATTTATCGTCTGCAAAGCTATGTCGCGTGCTGTGGTATGTGGAGACACTAAAAGCACCATAGTAGAACACAGATGAAGCTTCTAAGTTGATGTAAAAGCCAGTAAGAAGTAGTACAATTCAAGTTTTAATTATCGATTATTGACTTTTTACCCTTCTTTGGTGCCTTGGACATGAGCTACGACCTTAAGATTCTGCATGAAAGGAGGACTAGCAGCCAAGTTGCACGGGAGAATGTGAAAAGTGTTCATATGTAGTAAAAACCTGAGAAATCCGTCCGCATTCGTCATTTGTTATCGATGCGACTTAAAGCCAGATCGTCACATTGGCCGCTTCTCTCTGAAACGGGTGTACTTATCGTCTGCAAAGCTATGTCGCGTGCTGCGGTATTCGGAGACACAAAAAGCACCATAGTAGAACACAGATGATGCTTCTAAGTTGATGTAAAAGCCAGTAGGATGTAGTACAATTCAAGTGTTAACTATCGATTATTGACTTTTTACCCTTCTTTGGTGCCTTGGACATGAGCTAGGAACTTAAGATTTTGCATGAAACGAGGACTAGCAGCCGCGATGCGCGGCAGAATGTGAAAAGTGTTCATATGTAGTAAAAACCTGAGAAATCCGTCCGTTTTCGTCATTTGTTATGAAATCGACTTAAAGCCAGATCGTTACATTGACCGCTCTTCTCCCTGAAACGGTTGTACTTATCGTGTACAAAGCTATGTCTCGTGCTGCGGTATGCGGAGACACTAAAAGCACCATAGTAGAACACAGATGAAGCTTCTAAGTTGATGTAATAGGCAGTAAGAAGTAGTACAATTCACGTTTTAGGTATCGATTATTGACTTTTTAGCTGGCTTTGGTGCCTTGGACATGAGCTAGGACCCTAAGAGTCGGCATGAAACGAAGACTAGCAGCCGAGTTGCATGGAAGAATGTGAAAAGTGTTCATACGTAGTAAAAAATTGAGAAATCCGTCCGTTTTCGTCATTTGTTATCGAATCGACTGAAAGCCAGATCGTCACATTGGCCGATCTTCTATCTGAAACGGTTACATATATCGTCTGCAAAGCTATGTCGCGTGCTGCGGTATGTGGAGACACTAAAAGCACCATAGTAGAACACAGATGAAGCTTCTAAGATGATGTAATAGCCAGTAAGAAGTAGTACAATTCAAGTTTTAGTTATCGATTATTGACTTTTTAGCTGGATCTGGTGCCTTGGACATGAGCTAGGACCTTAACATTTTACATGAAAGGAGGACTAGCAGCCACGTTGCACGGGTGAATGTGAAAAGTGTTCATATGTAGTAAAAACCATAGAAATCCGTCTGTATTCGTCATTTGTTAACGAATCGACTTAAAGCCAGATCGTCACAATTTCCGCTCTTCTTTCTGAAACTGTTGTACTTATCGTCTGCAAAGCTATGTCGCGTGCTGCGGTATGCGGAGACTCTAAAAGCACCATAGTAGAACACAGATGAAGCTTCTAAGTTGATGTAATAGCCAATATGATGTAGTACAATTCAAGTTTTAGGTATCGATTTTTGATTTTTTACCCTTCTTTTGTGCCTTGGACATGAGCTAAGAACTTAAGATTTTGCATGAAAGGAGGACTAGCAGTCGCGATGCGCGGGAGAATGTGAAAAGTGTTCATATGTCGTAAAATTCTGAGAAATCCGTCCGTTTTCGTCATTTATTATCGAATCGACTGATAGCCAGATCGTCACATTGGTCGCAGTTCTGTCTGAAACGGTTACATTTATCGTCTGCAACGCTATGTCGCGTGTTGCGGTATGCAGAGACACTAAAAGCACCATAGTAGAACTCAGATGAAGCTTCTAAGTTGATGTAATAGCCAGTATGAAGTAGTACAATTCAAGTTTTAGTTATCGATTATTGATTTTTTACCCTTCTTTGGTGCCTTGGACATGGGCTAGGAACTTAAGATTTTGCATGAAAGGAGGACTAGCAGCCGCGATGCGCGGCGGAATGTGAAAAGTGTTCATATGTAGAAAAAACCTGAGAAATCCGTCCGTTTTCGTCATTTGTTATCGAATCGACTTATAGCCAGATCGTCACATTGGCCGCTCTTCTCACTGAAACTGTTGTACTTATCGTCTGCAAAGCTATGTCGCGTGCTGCGGTATGCGGAGACTCTAAAAGCACCATAGTAGAACACAGATGAAGCTTCTAAGTTGATGTAATAGCCAGTATGAAGTAGTACAATTCAAGTTTTAGTTATCGATTATTGATTTTTTACCCTTCTTTGGTGCCTTGGACATGGGCTAGGAACTTAAGATTTTGCATGAAAGGAGGACTAGCAGCCGCGATGCGCGGCAGAATGTGAAAAGTGTTCATATGTAGAAAAAACCTGAGAAATCCGTCCGTTTTCGTCATTTGTTATCGAATCGACTTATAGCTAGATCGTCACATTGGCCGCTCTTCTCACTGAAACGGTTGTACTTATCGTCTGCAAAGCTATGTCGCGTGCTGCGGTATGTGGAGACACCAAAAGCACCATAGTAGAACACAGATGAAGCTTCTAAGTTGATGTAATAGCCAGTAAGAAGTAGTACATTTCAAGTTCTAAGTATCAATTATTGACTTTTTAGCTGGCTTTGGTGCCTTGGACATGAGCTAGGACCTTAAGATTCTTCATGAAACGAGGACTAGCAGCCGAGTTGCACGGGAGAATGTGAAAAGTGTTCATATGTAGTAAAAACCTGAGAAATCCGTCCGTTTTTGTCATTTGTTATGAAATCGACTTAAAGCCAGATCGTTACATTGACCGCTCTTCTCTCTGAAACGGTTGTACTTATCGTGTACAAAGCTACGTCTCGTGCTGCGGTATGCGGAGACACTAAATCACCATAGTAGAACACAGATGAAGCTTCTAAGTTGATGTAATAGCCAGTAAGAAGTAGTACAATTCTAGTTTTAGGTATCGATTATTGACTTTTTAGCTGGCTTTGGTGCCTTGGACATGAGCTAGGACCTTGAGATTCTGCATGAAACGATGACTAGCAGCCGAGTTGCGCGGGAGAATGTGAAAAGTCTAATATGTAGCAAAAACCTGAGAAATCCGTAAGTTTTCGTCATTTGTTATCGAATCGACTTAAAGCCAGATCGTCACATTGGCCACTCTTCTGTCTGAAACGGTTACATTTATCGTCTGCAAAGCTATGTCGCGTGCTGCGGTATGCGGGGACACTAAAAGCACCATAGTAGAACACAGATGAAGCATCTAAGTTGATGTAATAGCCAGTAAGAAGTAGTACAATTCACGTTTTAGGTATCGATTATTGAATTTTAGCTGGCTTTGGTGCCTTGGACATGAGCTAGGACCTTAAGATTCTGTATGAAACTAAGACTAGAAGCCGAGTTTCATAGAAGAATGTGAAAAGTGTTCATACGTAGTAAAAAATTGAGAAATCCGTCCGTTTTCGTCATTTGTTATCGAATCGACTTAAAGCCAGATCGTCACATTTTCCGCTCTTCTCTCTGAAACGGTTGTACTTATCGTCTGCAAAGCTATGTCTCGTGCTACGGTATGCTGGGACACTAAATGCATCATAGTAGAACACAGATGAAGCTTCTAAGTTGATGTAATAGCCAGTAAGAAGTAGTATAATTCAAGTTTTAGGTATCGATTATTGACTTTTTACCCTTCTTTGGTGCCTTGGACATGAGCTAGGAACTTAAGATTTTTCATGAAAGGAGGACTAGCAGCCGCGTTAAACGTGAGAATGTGAAAAGTGTTCGAATGTAGTAAAAACCTGAGAAATCCGTCCGTTTTCGTCATTTGTTATCGAATCGACTTAAAGGCAGATCGTCACATTGGCCGCTCTTCTGTCTGAAACGGTTATATTTATCGTCTGCAAAGCTATGTCGCGTGCTGCGGTATGTGGAGACACTAAAAGCACCATAGTGGAACACAGATGAAGCTTCTAAGTTGATGTAATAGCCAGTAAGAAGTAGTACAATTCAAGTTTTAGGTATCGATTATTGACTTTTTAGCCTTCTTTGGTGCTTTGGACATGAGCTAGGAACTTAAGATTCTGCATGAAACGAGGACTAGCAGCCGGGTTGACCGGAGAATGTGAAAAGTGTTCATATGTAGTAAAAACCTGAGAAATCCGTCCGTTTTCGTCATTTGTTATGAAATCGACTTAAAGCCAGATCGTTACATTGACCGCTCTTCTCTCTGAAACGGTTGTACTTATCGTGTACAAAGCTATGTCTCGTGCTGCGGTATGCGGAGACACTAAAAGCACCATAGTAGAACAAAGATGAAGCTTCTAAGATGATGTAATAGTAAGAAGTAGTACAATTCAAGTTTTAGTTATCGATTATTGACTTTTTAGCTGGATCTAGTGCCTTGGACATGAGCTAGGAATTAACATTTTGCATGAAAGGAGGACTAGCAGCCACGTTGCACGGGTGAATGTGAAAAGTGTTCATATGTAGTAAAAACCTGAGAAATCCGTCTGTATTCGTCATTAGTTATCGAATCGACTTAAAGCGAGATCGTCACAATTTCCGCTCTTCTTTTGAAACTGTTGTACTTATCGTGTACAAAGCTATGTCTCGTGCTGCGGTATGCGGAGACTCTAAAAGCACCATAGTAGAACACAGACGAAGCTTCTAAGTTGATGTAATAGCCAATATGAAGTAGTACAATTCAAGTTTTAGGTATCGATTTTTGACTTTTTACCCTTCTAAGGTGCCTTGGACATGAGCTAAGAACTTAAGATTTTGCATGGAAGGAGGCCTAGCAGCCGCGATGCGCTGGAAAATGTGAAAAGAGTTCATATGTCGTAAAATCCTGAGAAATCCGTCCGTTTTCGTCATTTATTATCGAATCGACTGATAGCCAGATCGTCACATTGGTCGCAGATCTGTCTGAAACGGTTACATTTATCGTCTGCAACGCTATGTCGCGTGTTGCGGTATGCAGAGACACTAGAAGCACCATAGTAGAACTCAGATGAATCTTCTAAGTTGATGTAATAGCCAGTATGAAGTAGTACATTTAAAGTTTTAATTATCGATTATTGACTTTTTACCCTTCTTTGGTGCCTTGGAAGATTTTGCATGAAAGGAGGACTAGCAGCCGCGTTGCGCTGCAGAATGTGAAAAGTGTTCATATGTAGTAAAAACCTGAGAAATCCGTCCGTTTTCGTCATTTGTTATCGAATCGACTTAAAGCCAGATCGTCACATTGGCCGCTCTTCTCACTGAAACGGTTGTACTTATCGTCTGCAAAGCTATGTCGCGTGCTGCGGTATGTGGAGACACCAAAAGCACCATAGCAGAGCACAGATGAAGCTTCTAAGTTGATGTAATAGCCAGTAAGAAGTAGTACATTTCAAGTTTTAGGTATCAATTATTGACTTTTTAGCTGGCTTTGGTGCCTTGGACATGAGCTAGGACCTTAAGATTCTTCATGAAACGAGGACTAGCAGCCGAGTTGCACGGGAGAATGCGAAAAGTGTTCATATGTAGTAAAAACCTGAGAAATCCGTCCGTTTTCGTCATTTATTATCGAATCGACTTAATGCCAGATCGTTACATTGACCGCTCTTCTCTCTGAAACGGTTGTACTTATCGTGTACAAAGCTACGTCTCGTGTTGCGGTATGCCGAGACACTAAATCACCATAGTAGAACACAGATTAAGCTTCTAAGTTGATGTAATAGCCAGTATAAAGTAGTACAATTCAAGTTTTAGGTATCGATTGTTGACTTTTTAGCTGGCTTTGGTGCCTTGGACATGAGCTAGGACCTTACGATTCTGCATGAAACGAGGACTAGCAGCCGAGTTGCGTGGGAGAATGTGAAAAGTGTTCATACGTAGTTAAAAATTGAGAAATCCGTCCGTTTTCGTCATATGTTATCGAATCGACTTAAAGCCAGATCGTCACATTTTACGCTCTTCTCTCTGAAACGGTTGTACTTATCGTCTGCAAAGCTATGTCTCGTGCTACGGTATGCTGGGACACTAAAAGCACCATAGTAGAAGACAGATGAAGCTTCTAAGTTGATGTAATAGCCAGTAAGAAGTAGTGTAATTCAAGTTTTAGGTATCGATTATTGACTTTTTTACCCTTCTTTGGTGCCTTGGACATGAGCTAGGAACTTAAGATTTTTCATGAAAGGAGGACTAGCAGCCGCGTTAAACGTGAGAATGTGAAAAGTGTTCGAATGTAGTAAAAATCTGAGAAATCCGTCCGTTTTCGTCAATTGTTATGAAATCGACTTAAAGCCAGATCGTTACATTGACCGCTCTTCTCTCGGAAACGGTTGTACTTATCGTGTACAAAGCTATGTCTCGTGCTGCGGTATGCTTAGACACTAAAAGCACCATAGTAGAACACAGATGAAGCTTCTAAGTTGATGTAATAGCCAGTAAGAAGTAGTACAATTCAAGTTTTAGTTATCGATTATCGACTTTTTAGCTGGATCTGGTGCCTTGGACATGAGCTAGGACCTTAACATTTTGCATGAAAGGAGGACTAGCAGCCACGTTGCACGGGAGAATGTGAAAAGTGTTCATATGTAGTAAAAACCTGAGAAATCCGTCCGTTTTCGTCATTTGTTATGAAATCGACTTAAAGCCAGATCGTTACATTGACCGCGCTTCTCTCTGAAACGGTTGTACTTATCGTCTACAAAGCTATGTCGCGTGTTGCGGTATGCGGGGACACTAAAAGCACCATAGTAGAACACAGATGAAGCTTCTAAGCTGATGTAATAGCCAGTAAGAAGTAGTATAATTCAAGTTTTAGGTATCGATTATTGACTTTTTATCCTTCTTTGGTGCCTTGGACATGAGGTAGGAACTTAAGATTTTTCATGAAAGGAGGACTAGCAGCCACGTTAAACGTTAGAATGTGAAAAGTGTTCGAATGTAGTAAAAACCTGAGAAATCCGTCCGTTTTCGTCATTTGTTATCGAATTGACTTAAAGCCAGATCGTCACATTGGCCGCTCTTCTGTCTGAAACGGTTATATTTATCATCTGCAAAGCTATGTCGCGTGCTGCTGTATGTGGAGACACTAAAAGCACCATAGTGTAATACAAATGAAGCATCTGAGTTGATGTAATAGCCAGTAAGAAGTAGTACAATTCAAGTTTTAGGTATCGATTATTGACTTTTTAGCCTTCTTTGGTGCCTTGGACATGAGCTAGGAACTTAAGATTCTGCATGAAACGAGGACTAGCAGCCGAGTTGCCCGGAGAATGTGAAAAGTGTTCATATGTAGTAAAAACCTGAGAAATTCGTCCGTTTTCGTCATTTGTTATGAAATCGACTTAAAGCCAGATCGTTACATTGACCGCTCTTCTCTCTGAAACGGTTGTACTTATCGTGTACAAAGCTATGTCTCGTGCTGCGGTATGCGGGGACACTAAAAGCACCATAGTAGAACACAGATGAAGCTTCTAAGATGATGTAATAGCCAGTAAGAAGTAGTACAATTCAAGTTTTAGTTATCGATTATTGACTTTTTAGCTGGATCTGGTGCCTTGGACATGAGCTAGGACCTTAAGATTCTGCATGAAAGGAGGACTAGCAGCCACGTTGCACGGGTGAACGTGAAAAGTGTTCATATGTAGTAAAAACCTGAGAAATCCGTCTGTATTCGTCATTTGTTATCGAATCGACTTAAAGCCAGATCGTCACAATTTCCGCTCTTCTTTCTGAAACTGTTGTACTTATCGTCTGCAAAGCTATGTCGCGTGCTGCGGTATGCGGAGACTCTAAAAGCACCATAATAGAACACAGATGAAGCTTCTAAGTTGATGTAATAGCCAGTAAGAAGTAGAAAAATTCAAGTTTTAGGTATCGATTATTGACTTTTTACCCTTCTTTGGTGACTTGGACATGAGCTAAGAACTTAAGATTTTGCATGAAAGGAGGACTAGCAGCCGCGATGCGCGGGGAGAATGTGAAAAGTGTTCATATGTCGTAAAATCCTGAGAAATCCGTCCGTTTTCGTCATTTATTATCGAATCGACTGATAGCCAGATCGTCACATTGGTCGCAGTTCTGTCTGAAACGGTTACATTTATCGTCTGCAACGCTATGTCGCGTGTTGCGGTATGCAGTGACACTAAAAGCACCATAGTAGAACTCAGATGAATCTTCTAAGTTGATGTAATAGCCAGTAAGAAGTAGTACAATTCAAGTTTTAATTATCGATTATTGACTTTTTACCCGTCTTCGGTGCCTTGGACATGAGCTAGGAACTTAAGATTTTGCATGAAAGGAGGACTAGCAGCCGCGATGCGCGGCAGAATGTGAAAAGTGTTCATATGTAGTAACAACCTGAGAAATCCGCCCGTTTTCGTCATTTGTTATGAAATCGACTTAAAGCCAGATCGTTACATTGACCGCTCTTCTCTCTGAAACGGTTGTACTTATCGTGTACAAAGCTACGTCTCGTGCTGCGGTATGCGGACACACTAAATGACCATAGTAGAACATAGATGAAGCTTCTAAGTTGATGTAATAGCCAGTAGGAAGTAGTACAATTCAAGTTTTAAGTATCGATTATTGACTTTTTAGCTGGCTTTGGTGCCTTGGACATGAGCTAGGACCTTAAGATTCTTCATGAAACGAGGACTAGCAGCCGAGTTGCACGGGAGAATGTGAAAAGTGTTCATATGTAGTAAAAACCTGAGAAATCCGTCCGTTTTCGTCATTTGTTATGAAATCGACTTAAAGCCAGATCGTTACATTGACCGCTCTTCTCTCTGAAACGGTTGTACTTATCGTGTACAAAGCTACGTCTCGTGCTGCGGTATGCGGAGACACTAAATGACCATAGTAGAACATAGATGAAGCTTCTAAGTTGATGTAATAGCCAGTAGGAAGTAGTACAATTCAAGTTTTAGGTATCGATTATTGACTTTTTAGCTGGCTTTGGTGCCTTGGACATGAGCTAGGACCTTACGATTCTGCATGAAACGAGGACTAGCAGCCGAGTTGCGCGAGAGAATGTGAAAAGTCTAATATGTAGCAAAAACCTGAGAAATCCGTCCGTTTTCGTCATTTGTTATCGAATCGACTTAAAGCCAGACCGTCACATTGGCCACTCTTCTGTCTGAAACGGTTACATTTATCGTCTGCAAAGCTATGTCGCGTGCTGCGGTATGTGGAGACACTAAAAGCACCATAGTAGAACACAGATGAAGCATCTAAGTTGATGTAATAGCCAGTAAGAAGTAGTACAATTCTAGTTTTAGTTATCGATTATTGACTTTTTAGCTGGATCTGGTGCCTTGGACATGAGCTAGGACCTTAACATTTTGCATGAAAGGAGGACTAGCAGCCGCGTTGCACGGGAGAATGTGAAAAGTGTTCATATGTAGTAAAAACCTGAGAAATCCGTCCGTATTCATCATTTGTTATCGAATCGACTTAAAGCCAGATCGTCACATTTTCCGCTCTTCTTTCTGAAACTGTTGTACTTATCGTCTGCAAAGCTATGTCGCGTGCTGCGGTTTGCGGGGACACTAAAAGCACCATAGTAGAACACAGATGAAGCATCTAAGTAGATGTAATAGCCAGTAAGAAGTAGTACAATTCTAGTTTTAGGTATCGATTATTGAATTTTAGCTGGCTTTGGTGCCTTGGACATGAGCTAGGACCTTAAGATTCTGCATGAAACTAAGACTAGAAGCCGAGTTGCATGGAAGAATGTGAAAAGTGTTCATACGTAGTAAAAAATTGAGAAATCCGTCCGTTTTCGTCATTTGTTATCGAATCGACTTAAAGCCAGATCGTCACATTTTCCGCTCTTCTCTCTGAAACGGTTGTACTTATCGTGTACAAAGCTATGTCTCGTGCTGCGGTATGCGGAGACACTAAAAGCACCATAGTAGAACACAGATGAAGCTTCTAAGTTGACGTAATAGCCAGTAAGAAGTAGTACAATTCAAGTTTTAGGTATCGATTATTGACTTTTTAGCATTCTTTGGTGCCTTGGACATGAGCTAGGAACTTAAAATTTTTCATGAAAGAAGGACTAGTAGCCGCGTTGCACGGGAGAATGTGAAAAGTGTTCATATGTAGTAAAAACCGGAGAAATCCGTCCGTATTCGTCAATTGTTATCGACTCGACTTAAATACAGATCGTCACAATTTCCGCTCTTCTTTCTGAAACTGTTGTACTTATCGTCTGCAAAGCTATGTCGCGTGCTGCGGTATGCAGAGACACTAAAATCACCATAGTATAACACAGATGAAGCTTCTAAGTTGATGTAATAGCCAGTAAGAAGTAGTACAATTCAAGTTTTAGGTATCGATTATTGAATTTTAGATGGCTTTGGTGCCTTGGACATAAGCTAGGACCTTAAGATTCTGCATGAAACGAAGACTAGCAGCCGAGTTGCACGGGAGAATGTGAAAAGTGTTCATATGTAGTAAAAACCTGAGAAATCCGTCCGTTTTCGTCATTTGTTATGAAATCGACTTAAAGACATATCGTTACATTGACCGCTCTTCTCTCTGAAACGGTTGTACTTATCGTGTAGAAAGCTATGTCGCGTGCTGAGGTATGCGGGGACACTAAAAGCACCATAGTAGAACACAGATGAAGCTTCTAAGTTGATGTAATAGCCAGTAAGAAGTAGTACAATTCAAGTTTTAGGTATCGATTATTGACTTTTTAGCTGGATCTGGTGCCTTGGACATGAGCTAGGACCTTAACATTTTGCATGAAAGGAGGACTAGCAGCCACGTTGCACGGGAGAATGTGAAAAGTGTTCATATGTAGTAAAAACCGGAGAAATCCGTCCGTATTCGTCAATTGTTATCGACTCGACTTAAAGACAGATCGTCACAATTTCCGCTCTTCTTTCTGAAACTGTTGTACTTATCGTCTGCAAAGCTATGTCGCGTGCTGCGGTATGCAGAGACACTAAAATCACCATAGTAGAACACAGATGAAGCTTCTAAGTTGATGTAATAGCCAGTAAGAAGTATTACAATTCAAGTTTTAGGTATCGATTATTGACTTTTTACCCGTCTTTGGTGCCTTGGACATGAGCTAGGAACTTAAGATTTTGCATGAAAGGGGGACTAGAAGCCGCGTTGCACGGGAGAATGTGAAAAGTGTTCATATGTAGTAAAACCTGAGAAATCCGACCGTATTCGTCATTTGTTATCGAATCGACTTAAAGCCAGATCGTCACATTAGCCGCTCTTCTCACTGAAACGGTTGTACTTATCGTCTGCAAAGCTATGTCGCGTGCTGCGGTATGCGGAGACACCAAAAGCATTATAGTAGAACACAGATGAAGCTTCTAAGTTGATGTAATAGCCAGTAAGAAGTAGTACAATTCAAGTTTTAGGTATCGATTATTAAATCTTAGCCTGCTTTGGTGCCTTGGACATGAGCTAGGACCTTAAGATTCTGCATGAAACGAAGACTAGCAGTCGAGTTGCACGGGAGAATGTGAAAAGTGTTCATATGTAGTAAAAACCTGAGAAATCCGTCCATTTTCTTCATTTGTTATCGAATCGACTTAAAGCCAGATCGTTACATTGACCGCTCTTCTCTCTGAATCGGTTGTACTTATCGTGTACAAAGCTATGTCGCGTGCTGCGGTATGCGGAGACACTAAAAGCACCATAGCAGAACACAGATGAAGCTTCTAAGTTGATGTAATAGCCAGTAAGAAGTAGTACATTTCTAGTTTTAGGTATCGATTATTGACTTTTTAGCTGGCTTTGGTGCCTTGGACATGAGCTAGGACCTTGAGATTCTGCATGAAACGATGACTAGCAGCCGAGTTGCGCGGGGAGAATGTGAAAAGTCTAATATGTAGCAAAAACCTGAGAAATCCGTCCGTTTTCGTCATTTGTTATCGAATCGACTTAAAGCCAGATCGTCACATTGGCCACTCTTCTGTCTGAAACGGTTACATTTATCGTCTGCAAAGCTATGTCGCGTGCTGCGGTATGTGGAGACACTAAAAGCACCATAGTAGAACACAGATGAAGCTTCTAAGTTGATGTAATAGCCAGTAAGAAGTAGTACAATTCAAGTTTTAGTTATCGATTATTGACTTTTTAGCTGGATCTGGTGCCTTGGACATGAGCTAGGACCTTAACACTTTGCATGAAAGGAGGACTAGCAGCCGCGTTGCACGGGAGAATGTGAAAAGTGTTCATATGTAGTAAAAACCTGAGAAATCCGTCCGTATTCGTCATTTGTTATCGAATCGACTTAAAACCAGATCGTCTCATTTTCCGCTCTTCTTTCTGAAACTGTTGTACTTATCGTCTGCAAAGCTATGTCGCGTGCTGCGGTATGCGGGGACACTAAAAGCACCATAGTAGAACACAGATGAAGCATCTAAGTTGATGTAATAGCCAGTAAGAAGTAGTACAATTCACGTTTTAGGTATCGATTATTGAATTTTAGCTGGCTTTGGTGCCTTGGACATGAGCTAGGACCTTAAGATTCTGTATGAAACTAAGACTAGAAGCCGAGTTGCATGGAAGAATGTGAAAAGTGTTCATACGTAGTAAAAAATTGAGAAATCCGTCCGTTTTCGTTATTTGTTATCGAATCGACTTAAAGCCAGATCGTCACATTGGCCGCTCTTCTCTCTGAAACGGTTTGTACTTATCGTCTGCAAAGCTATGTCTCGTGCTACGGTATGCTGGGACACTAAATGCATCATAGTAGAACACAGATGAAGCTTCTAAGTTGATGTAATAGCCAGTAAGAAGTAGTATAATTCAAGTTTTAGGTATCGATTACTGACTTTTTACCCTTCTTTGGTGCCTTGGACATGAGCTAGGAACTTAAGATTTTTCATGAAAGGAGGACTAGCAGCCGCGTTAAACGTGAGAATGTGAAAAGTGTTCGAATGTAGTAAAAACCTGAGAAATCCGTCCGTTTTCGTCATTTGTTAT
Organism: Schistocerca gregaria; assembly: GCF_023897955.1. NCBI lineage: Eukaryota > Metazoa > Arthropoda > Insecta > Orthoptera > Acrididae > Schistocerca > Schistocerca gregaria. Next base: position 840,436 of record NW_026061881.1, read on the forward strand.
CGAATCGACTTAAAGGCAGATCGTCACATTGGCCGCTCTTCTGTCTGAAACGGTTATATTCATCGTCTGCAAAGCTATGTCGCGTGCTGCGGTATGTGGAGACACTAAAAGCACCATAGTGGAACACAGATGAAGCTTCTAAGTTGATGTAATAGCCAGTAAGAAGTAGTACAATTCAAGTTTTAGGTATCGATTATTGACTTTTTAGCCTTCTTTGGTGCTTTGGACATGAGCTAGGAACTTAAGATTCTGCATGAAACGAGGACTAGCAGCCGAGTTGACCGGAGAATGTGAAAAGTGTTCATATGTAGTAAAAACCTGAGAAATCCGTCCGTTTTCGTCATTTGTTATGAAATCGACTTAAAGCCAGATCGTTACATTGACCGCTCTTCTCTCTGAAACGGTTGTACTTATCGTGTACAAAGCTATGTCTCGTGCTGCGGTATGCGGAGACACTAAAAGCACCATAGTAGAACAAAGATGAAGCTTCTAAGATGATGTAATAGTAAGAAGTAGTACAATTCAAGTTTTAGTTATCGATTATTGACTTTTTAGCTGGATCTAGTGCCTTGGACATGAGCTAGGACCTTAACATTTTGCATGAAAGGAGGACTAGCAGCCACGTTGCACGGGTGAATGTGAAAAGTGTTCATATGTAGTAAAAACCTGAGAAATCCGTCTGTATTCGTCATTTGTTATCGAATCGACTTAAAGCGAGATCGTCACAATTTCCGCTCTTCTTTTGAAACTGTTGTACTTATCGTGTACAAAGCTATGTCTCGTGCTGCGGTATGCGGGGACTCTAAAAGCACCATAGTAGAACACAGATGAAGCTTCTAAGTTGATGTAATAGCCAATATGAAGTAGTACAATTCAAGTTTTAGGTATCGATTTTTGACTTTTTACCCTTCTAAGGTGCCTTGGACATGAGCTAAGAACTTAAGATTTTGCATGGAAGGAGGACTAGCAGCCGCGATGCGCTGGAAAATGTGAAAAGAGTTCATATGTCGTAAAATCCTGAGAAATCCGTCCGTTTTCGTCATTTATTATCGAATCGACTGATAGCCAGACCGTCACATTGGTCGCAGATCTGTCTGAAACGGTTACATTTATCGTCTGCAACGCTATGTCGCGTGTTGCGGTATGCAGAGACACTAAAAGCACCATAGTAGAACTCAGATGAATCTTCTAAGTTGATGTAATAGCCAGTATGAAGTAGTACAATTCAAGTTTTAATTATCGATTATTGACTTTTTACCCTTCTTTGGTGCCTTGGAAGATTTTGCATGAAAGGAGGACTAGCAGCCGCGTTGCGCTGCAGAATGTGAAAAGTGTTCATATGTAGTAAAAACCTGAGAAATCCGTCCGTTTTCGTCATTTGTTATCGAATCGACTTAAAGCCAGATCGTCACATTGGCCGCTCTTCTCACTGAAACGGTTGTACTTATCGTCTGCAAAGCTATGTCGCGTGCTGCGGTATGTGGAGACACCAAAAGCACCATAGCAGAACACAGATGAAGCTTCTAAGTTGATGTAATAGCCAGTAAGAAGTAGTACATTTCAAGTTTTAGGTATCAATTATTGACTTTTTAGCTGGCTTTGGTGCCTTGGACATGAGCTAGGATCTTAAGATTCTTCATGAAACGAGGACTAGCAGCCGAGTTGCACGGGAGAATGCGAAAAGTGTTCATATGTAGTAAAAACCTAAGAAATCCGTCCGTTTTCGTCATTTGTTATGAAATCGACTTAAAGCCAGATCGTTACATTGACCGCTCTTCTCTCTGAAACGGTTGTACTTATCGTGTACAAAGCTACGTCTCGTGTTGCGGTATGCCGAGACACTAAATCACCATAGTAGAACACAGATTAAGCTTCTAAGTTGATGTAATAGCCAGTATAAAGTAGTACAATTCAAGTTTTAGGTATCGATTGTTGACTTTTTAGCTGGCTTTGGTGCCTTGGACATGAGCTAGGACCTTACGATTCTGCATGAAACGAGGACTAGCAGCCGAGTTGCGTGGGAGAATGTGAAAATTCTAATATGTAGCAAAAACCTGAGAAATCCGTCCGTTTTCGTCATTTGTTATCGAATCGACTTAAAGCCAGATCGTCACATTGGCCACTCTTCTGTCTGAAACGGTTACATTTATCGTCTGCAAAGCTATGTCGCGTGCTGCTGTATGTGGAGACACTAAAAGCACCATAGTGTAATACAAATGAAGCATCTGAGTTGATGTAATAGCCAGTAAGAAGTAGTACAATTCACGTTTTAGGTATCGATTATTGAATTTTAGCTGGCTTTGGTGCCTTGGACATGAGGTAGGACCTTAAGATTCTGCATGAAACTAAGACTAGATGCCGAGTTGCATGGAAGAATGTGAAAAGTGTTCATACGTAGTTAAAAATTGAGAAATCCGTCCGTTTTCGTCATATGTTATCGAATCGACTTAAAGCCAGGTCGTCACATTTTACGCTCTTCTCTCTGAAACGGTTGTACTTATCGTCTGCAAAGCTATGTCTCGTGCTACGGTATGCTGGGACACTAAAAGCACCATAGTAGAAGACAGATGAAGCTTCTAAGTTGATGTAATAGCCAGTAAGAAGTAGTGTAATGCAAGTTTTAGGTATCGATTATTGACTTTTCACCCTTCTTTGGTGCCTTGGACATGAGCTAGGAACTTAAGATTTTTCATGAAAGGAGGACTAGCAGCCGCGTTAAACGTGAGAATGTGAAAAGTGTTCGAATGTAGTAAAAATCTGAGAAATCCGTCCGTTTTCGTCATTTGTTATGAAATCGACTTAAAGCCAGATCGTTACATTGACCGCTCTTCTCTCTGAAACGGTTGTACTTATCGTGTACAAAGCTATGTCTCGTGCTGCGGTATGCTTAGACACTAAAAGCACCATAGTAGAACACAGATGAAGCTTCTAAGTTGATGTAATAGCCAGTAAGAAGTAGTACAATTCAAGTTTTAGTTATCGATTATCGACTTTTTAGCTGGATCTGGTGCCTTGGACATGAGCTAGGACCTTAACATTTTGCATGAAAGGAGGACTAGCAGCCACGTTGCACGGGAGAATGTGAAAAGTGTTCATATGTAGTAAAAACCTGAGAAATCCGTCCGTTTTTGTCATTTGTTATGAAATCGACTTAAAGCCAGATCGTTACATTGACCGCTCTTCTCTCTGAAACGGTTGTACTTATCGTCTACAAAGCTATGTCGCGTGTTGCGGTATGCGGGGACACTAAAAGCACCATAGTAGAACACAGATGAAGCTTCTAAGTTGATGTAATAGCCAGTAAGAAGTAGTATAATTCAAGTTTTAGGTATCGATTATTGACTTTTTATCCTTCTTTGGTGCCTTGGACATGAGCTAGGAACTTAAGATTTTTCATGAAAGGAGGACTAGCAGCCACGTTAAACGTTAGAATGTGAAAAGTTTTCGAATGTAGTAAAAACCTGAGAAATCCGTCCGTTTTCGTCATTTGTTATCGAATTGACTTAAAGCCAGATCGTCACATTGGCCGCTCTTCTGTCTGAAACGGTTATATTTATCGTCTGCAAAGCTATGTCGCGTGCTGCTGTATGTGGAGACACTAAAAGCACCATAGTGTAATACAAATGAAGCATCTGAGTTGATGTAATAGCCAGTAAGAAGTAGTACAATTCAAGTTTTAGTTATCGATTATTGACTTTTTAGCCTTCTTTGGTGCCTTGGACATGAGCTAGGAACTTAAGATTCTGCATGAAACGAGGACTAGCAGCCGAGTTGACCGGAGAATGTGAAAAGTGTTCATATGTAGTAAAAACCTGAGAAATCCGTCCGTTTTCGTCATTTGTTATGAAATCGACTTAAAGCCAGATCGTTACATTGACCGCTCTTCTCTCTGAAACGGTTGTACTTATCGTGTACAAATCTATGTCTCGTGCTGCGGTATGCGGGGACACTAAAAGCACCATAGTAGAACACAGATGAAGCTTCTAAGATGATGTAATAGCCAGTAAGAAGTAGTACAATTCAAGTTTTAGTTATCGATTATTGACTTTTTAGCTGGATCTGGTGCCTTGGACATGAGCTAGGACCTTAAGATTCTGCATGAAAGGAGGACTAGCAGCCACGTTGCACGGGTGAATGTGAAAAGTGTTCATATGTAGTAAAAACCTGAGAAATCCGTCTGTATTCGTCATTTGTTATCGAATCGACTTAAAGCCAGATCGTCACAATTTCCGCTCTTCTTTCTGAAACTGTTGTACTTATCGTCTGCAAAGCTATGTCGCGTGCTGCGGTATGCGGAGACTCTAAAAGCACCATAATAGAACACAGATGAAGCTTCTAAGTTGATGTAATAGCCAAAATGAAGTAGTACAATTCAAGTTTTAGGTATCGATTTTTGACTTTTTACCCTTCTTTGGTGCCTTGGACATGAGCTAAGAACTTAAGATTTTGCATGAAAGGAGGACTAGCAGCCGCGATGCGCGGGAGAATGTGAAAAGTGTTCATATGTCGTAAAATCCTGAGAAATCCGTCCGTTTTCGTCATTTATTATCGAATCGACTGATAGCCAGATCGTCACATTGGTCGCAGTTCTGTCTGAAACGGTTACATTTATCGTCTGCAACGCTATGTCGCGTGTTGCGGTATGCAGTGACACTAAAAGCACCATAGTAGAACTCAGATGAATCTTCTAAGTTGATGTAATAGCCAGTAAGAAGTAGTACAATTCAAGTTTTAATTATCGATTATTGACTTTTTACCCGTCTTTGGTGCCTTGGACATGAGCTAGGAACTTAAGATTTTGCATGAAAGGAGGACTAGCAGCCGCGATGCGCGGCAGAATGTGAAAAGTGTTCATATGTAGTAACAACCTGAGAAATCCGTCTGTTTTCGTCATTTGTTATGAAATCGACTTAAAGCCAGATCGTTACATTGACCGCTCTTCTCTCTGAAACGGTTGTACTTATCGTGTACAAAGCTACGTCTCGTGCTGCGGTATGCGGACACACTAAATGACCATAGTAGAACATAGATGAAGCTTCTAAGTTGATGTAATAGCCAGTAGGAAGTAGTACAATTCAAGTTTTAGGTATCGATTATTGACTTTTTAGCTGGCTTTGGTGCCTTGGACATGAGCTAGGACCTTAAGATTCTTCATGAAACGAGGACTAGCAGCCGAGTTGCACGGGAGAATGTGAAAAGTGTTCATATGTAGTAAAAACCTGAGAAATCCGTCCGTTTTCGTCATTTGTTATGAAATCGACTTAAAGCCAGATCGTTACATTGACCGCTCTTCTCTCTGAAACGGTTGTACTTATCGTGTACAAAGCTACGTCTCGTGCTGCGGTATGCGGAGACACTAAATGACCATAGTAGAACATAGATGAAGCTTCTAAGTTGATGTAATAGCCAGTAGGAAGTAGTACAATTCAAGTTTTAGGTATCGATTATTGACTTTTTAGCTGGCTTTGGTGCCTTGGACATGAGCTAGGACCTTACGATTCTGCATGAAACGAGAACTAGCAGCCGAGTTGCGCGAGAGAATGTGAAAAGTCTAATATGTAGCAAAAACCTGAGAAATCCGTCCGTTTTCGTCATTTGTTATCGAATCGACTTAAAGCCAGATCGTCACATTGGCCACTCTTCTGTCTGAAACGGTTACATTTATCGTCTGCAAAGCTATGTCGCGTGCTGCGGTATGTGGAGACACTAAAAGCACCATAGTAGAACACAGATGAAGCATCTACGTTGATGTAATAGCCAGTAAGAAGTAGTACAATTCAAGTTTTAGTTATCGATTATTGACTTTTTAGCTGGATCTGGTGCCTTGGACATGAGCTAGGACCTTAACATTTTGCATGAAAGGAGGACTAGCAGCCGCGTTGCACGGAAGAATGTGAAAAGTGTTCATACGTAGTAAAAAATTGAGAAATCCGTCCGTTTTCGCCATTTGTTATCGAATCGACTTAAAGCCAGATCGTCACATTTTCCGCTCTTCTCTCTGAAACGGTTGTACTTATCGTGTACAAAGCTATGTCTCGTGCTGCGGTATGCGGAGACGCTAAAAGCACCATAGTAGAACACAGATGAAGCTTCTAAGTTGACGTAATAGCCAGTAAGAAGTAGTACAATTCAAGTTTTAGGTATCGATTATTGACTTTTTAGCATTCTTTGGTGCCTTGGACATGAGCTAGGAACTTAAAATTTTTCATGAAAGAAGGACTAGTAGCCGCGTTGCACGGGAGAATGTGAAAAGTGTTCATATGTAGTAAAAACCTGAGAAATCCGTCCGTTTTCGTCATTTGTTTTCGAATCGACTTAAAACCAGATCGTCACATTGGCCGCAGTTCTGCCGTAAACAGTTACATTTATCGTCTGCAAAGCTATGTCGCGTGCTGCGGTATGCGGAGACACCAAAAGCACCATAGTATAACACAGATGAAGCTTCTAAGTTGATGTAATAGCCAGTAAGAAGTAGTACAATTCAAGTTTTAGGTATCGATTATTGAATTTTAGCTGGCTTTGGTGCCTTGGACATAAGCTAGGACCTTAAGATTCTGCATGAAACGAAGACTAGCAGCCGAGTTGCACGGGAGAATGTGAAAAGTGTTCATATGTAGTAAAAACCTGAGAAATCCGTCCGTTTTCGTCATTTGTTATGAAATAGACTTAAAGCCAGATCGTTACATTGACCGCTCTTCTCTCTGAAACGGTTGTACTTATCGTGTACAAAGCTATGTCGCGTGCTGAGGTATGCGGGGACACTAAAAGCACCATAGTAGAACACAGATGAAGCTTCTAAGTTGATGTAATAGCCAGTAAGAAGTAGTACAATTCAAGTTTTAGGTATCGATTATTGACTTTTTAGCTGGATCTGGTGCCTTGGACATGAGCTAGGACCTTAACATTTTGCATGAAAGGAGGACTAGCAGCCACGTTGCACGGGAGAATGTGAAAAGTGTTCATATGTAGTAAAAACCGGAGAAATCCGTCCGTATTCGTCAATTGTTATCGACTCGACTTAAAGACAGATCGTCACAATTTCCGCTCTTCTTTCTGAAACTGTTGTACTTATCGTCTGCAAAGCTATGTCGCGTGCTGCGGTATGCAGAGACACTAAAATCACCATAGTAGAACACAGATGAAGCTTCTAAGTTGATGTAATAGCCAGTATGAAGTATTACAATTCAAGTTTTAGGTATCGATTATTGACTTTTTACCCGTCTTTGGTGCCTTGGACATGAGCTAGGAACTTAAGATTTTGCATGAAAGGGGGACTAGAAGCCGCGTTGCACGGGAGAATGTGAAAAGTGTTCATATGTAGTAAAACCTGAGAAATCCGACCGTATTCGTCATTTGTTATCGAATCGACTTAAAGCCAGATCGTCACATTAGCCGCTCTTCTCACTGAAACGGTTGTACTTAACGTGTACAAAGCTATGTCTCGTGCTGCGGTATGTGGAGACACTAAAAGCACCATAGTAGAACACAGATGAAGCTTCTAAGTTGATGTAATAGCCAGTAAGAAGTAGTACAATTCAAGTTTTAGGTATCGATTATTGACTTTTTAGCTGGCTTTGGTGCCTTGGACATGGGCTAGGACCTTAAGATTCTGCATGAAACGAGGACTAGCAGCCGAGTTGCGCGGGAGAATGTGAAAAGTGTTCATATGTAGCAAAAACCTGAGAAAGCCGTCCGTTTTCGTCATTTGTTATCGAATCTACTTAAAGCCAGATCGTCACATTGGCCACTTTTCTCCCTGAAACGGTTACATTTATCGTCTGCAAAGCTATGTCGCGTGCTGCGGTATGTGGAGACACTAAAAGCACCATAGTAGAACACAGATGAAGCTTCTAAGTTGATGTAATAGCCAATATGAAGTAGTACAATTCAAGATTTAGGTATCGATTTTTGACTTTTTACCAAGAATACTGAAGATAAGGTGGATAGATCACGTAACTAATGAGGAGTTATTGAATAGGAGTGGGGAGAAGAGAAGTTTGTGGCACTACTTAGCTAGAAGAAGGGATCGGTTGGTAGGACATGTTTTGAGGCATCAAGGGATCACAAATTTAGCATTGGAGGGCAGCGTGGAGGGTAAAAATCATAGTGGGAGACCGAGAGATGAGTACACTAAGCGGATTCAGACGGATGTAGGTTGCAGTAGGTACTGGGAGATGAAGCAGCTTGCACAGGATAGAGTAGCAATGAGAGCTGCATCAAACCAGTCTCAGGACTAAAGACAACAACAACAACAACCCTTCTTTGGTGCCTTGGAGATGAGCTAAGAACTTAAGATTTTGCATGAAAGGAGGACTAGCAGCCGCGATGCGCGGGAGAATGTGAAAAGTGTTCATATGTCGTAAAATCCTGAGAAATCCGTCCGTTTTTGTCATTTATTATCGAATCGACTGGTAGCCAGATCGTCACATTGGTCGCAGTTCTGTCTGAAACGGTTACATTTATCGTCTGGAACGCTATGTCGCGTGTTGCGGTACGCAGAGACACTAAAAGCACCATAGTAGAACTCAGATGAATCTTCTAAGTTGATGTAATAGCCAGTAAGATGTAGTACAATTCAAGTTTTAAGTATCGATTATTGAATTAACACGCGATCTAGTGT